>NW_018230108.1:66021-66546 GCF_001263595.1 Phalaenopsis equestris | reverse complement strand
ATCCAAGAACCTCTCCAAACTTCTCTCTCCAAACTTCACACAGAGCTTCCTTAAGATCCTCTCAGTGCAGTACAACCATTTTCCCTCACCCATCCCCACTGTCAAAGCTCAATTTTGAGCTTGAAACCTTGTCAAAAAAATAAGACAGAACCCAATACACCTCCACAGTCCACCAAACTCAAATTAACTGCACCCACACCTTCACAATAGTGAAAGAAGCTAAAGCCCCATCAAATCCCCCTTCCACAGAGCCTCTACCATAGCTCTAGACCAACACCCGAATTTGAGCTTGGTCAAATTCACACCTAGGCCTTATACCAAGACCAGGGACTCAATCCCTAGCCTCCTTGGAACCTAACGAACGTGCCAAGCACCTCTGATCAAAGCTTCCCTTCTCAGAGCAAAGGTATAAAACTCCTCCTCCTCCCGAGCTTATTTTGATCCTCCATTTACTTATGCTTGATTTCATGGCACCTTAACCGTATGGATGTGTTCGTCTCACTTAGACGAGTCCATAGGATCAAA
>NW_018230108.1:63151-65878 GCF_001263595.1 Phalaenopsis equestris | reverse complement strand
CCGTTTGACGAGGGCGACGTTGGGGAGCCGTCCGATCGCGCGTGTATCAGATGGACGGAGGAGATCGAGCCGGACAACACTTTATGACATAAACTGCGAGCTGAGTCAGCAGCTACGTGGACGGCTGCATCCAACCAAAGTACGTCACACGTGCCTTCGGAGCTGCCTAGAATCTAGTCAGCACGCGCTGTTTAAATATATAAATAGGGATTTTTCCTATTTATTTAAATATCCCTAACTTAGAAAATTCATATCTTTGTGTAGAAAAATTACAAAAATAAAATGAAAACTCCCTCTTGCTCAGTGAACAGAGGAGAATAATGTGGAATAAATTTAATTTTTCAAGTCCATTTGATGTATATTTTATTTTTAATTAATTAAACACTATTTTGAATCACTTGATTCTCCATGTATATTGACACATCAGCATATTGACACATCAGCTGGGATTGAAATTTTGGTATGTTGTAGCCTCTGTTAAGGGAAACATCCCCTGATTTTCCAAAGTCAGAGGAGTTCTCTAGACAAAGATCCATATTTTTTAAGTTTTTGCACATTATTTCCTTAAAATAATCATGGAAATTAGCATATTAATTAGTAAATTCTAAGAAAGTTGTGGAAGGTAAGAAAGTTGTGTAAGGTCCACCATGACCAGAGAAGCTTTTAGAAATAATTTTATGGGTCAAGTTATTTAAAATACACCTAATTTTCACAAACCTTAAATCATTAAGATTATTAATTTTGAAAAATAAAAACATTTAAATGACTTTATTTTTGATATTCACTGTGGTTCCTGATCCAGAGAACTCACCATAAAAATTTCAAAATATTTTGAGTACATTTGATAACTTAAATTGATTTTTAAATTTAAACATCATTTTTGGCATTTAAATGATTTTTAAAAATCAAAATATAACTCAAAAATTTATAAAAACATATTTTTTTAGTTCTTTGTGATGAGGGGCATTTTCTAAAAATAAAATGATATTTAAAATAAAAACTTGATTTTTAGCCTTTTTTAATATTTAAATAGTTAAAAATCCTTAAAAATCATAAAAATAATAAAACTCATGAAATGTTTTAAATTGCTTTATAATCTCTTAGGAACAATTAGAATATTTTTCTTGGTTTTCTAAATAAAGATATTGAATTTTAAAGCTTAAAAATAATTTTTAAAGGCTAAAAATGAGATTTCATTAAAATAATTTTAATAAATAAAATAAAATTTAGAAAAATATAAAATCTTCTTCTTTGAGTTCTCTGACCTCAGGGAGACTTTTCAAAAATACAAAACTTAATCTTCCCCATTTAAAATATTTTATATTTAATAAATACCACAAAATTTAAAATAATTCTTAAAATTCAAATAAAATTTAAAAAAATCATGAAATTTAGTCCAAAGGCTTCTCTGGTCTAGGTCTACCTCTAGTAAAAATTTCAAGGGATTAGGATTTACCTTGGTCAAGTTAGGAATTTTCTTTGAGAAATCCTATTTTTGTATGAAAATAATTATATAAATTAAATTAAATTTTCAAAAATCACATTTTCTTTTCTGATATCTTAATTGACCCATGAATGAGGTAGGATAAAAATTTCAAAATCATTTGAATTAAATTTGAAAAGTTATGAAGTGATAGAGCTTTAGGGGCAAATGTGTAATTTTGGAAAATTAGCCTTAATTAACATTTAGGCCTAATTTAAGAAGGAAAATGGGTAACCTCTTATCTTAATCAATTTATTTGATGTTTGAAACACAAGGGGTTAATTGGTGGGAACCAATCTCACTTTCTTAATTAAAAAGATAAGTTAATAAGTTTCTAAATTATAAAAATTTGGAAGTTTATTAAAATAAAATGAATCTAGGACTTAGGGGTATGACTTTTGAAGTCAATAATTAATCAATTTAATACCCCTATTTTAACGCTCAAATAAAATCCAAATCATGAGTCATGATCACCTAGAGCTTGATCTTTTATTTAAAATTACAACACTTCGCCAAATCCAAATCATGAATCATGATCACCTAGAGCTTGATCTTTTAGTTGAGTGTCTTAAGAGCTTGATCTTTTATTTAATAAGACACTCACTTAGGCTAAATCAAGTTATATTTAAATGAGGATTAGAAAAGTGAATATCAATG
This sequence comes from Phalaenopsis equestris, assembly GCF_001263595.1. NCBI lineage: Eukaryota > Viridiplantae > Streptophyta > Magnoliopsida > Asparagales > Orchidaceae > Phalaenopsis > Phalaenopsis equestris. Next base: position 63,738 of record NW_018230108.1, on the reverse strand, counting down.
AAAATTAAAACATATTTCAAACACTACAAGCCCAATTAGGGTTAAAATTTGGCGAAGTGTCCCAACAACACTAACTTACCTTTTTAAGGGTTTTCACCCACATAATTCTTAAATTTAATCACAAGTGATAATTACCCTATTCTTAAGGATAATTGAGACATCAATGTCCACTAAGCATTAAGGGTATTTACAGGATGACTTATTAAGCAACATAATAAGTTTAAAAGAACTCAGGATTTTTCACCAGGCAGCGAGAGAGTAGCACGGACCTGATTTTTTCTCTAGATCTATTGGATACCTCAGAGATCTACTCAACTTAATATGTTTTGTTTAACAAAATCATCCTTAATTAAACTCCTAAGGACCCACTAAGATATGACATAGGGTTAGATAGGTCGTCAAGATTTTACTTCCCTGTTTCACATAAATTGTCTTAACATGCATTTTAAGTTTCAGGTGGTGGAACGAGAAGACTCGCCAGGTACGCTTTTACAGTTTTCAACGTTGTCTTTCTTGTACTTTCATACTGTACTTTTATACCTGCAAATTTGCATGCTAAACAACGACGCCACCCTGCATGAAAACTA
>NW_018230108.1:62861-63141 GCF_001263595.1 Phalaenopsis equestris | reverse complement strand
CCAAAACAAAAATCAAAACAAAAATAAAAATCAACCAAGAAAAAATCCACCCCCACAACATTCAAAATTATAAAACAACTCAAAACTTAATCACAAACATAATACAAAACTACAATTATACTTAATTAAAACGTCTCTATTAGAAGATCGGGAACCCTCGGAGGAGGTAACCTACGGTTGCTAACGAGGTTTTCCACGGTCTAAATGAAATTATGAAACTCATTAAGTTGAGTTTAGTAAATTCATTTGGACTAAGTGATTTCAATAGAAAATAGTGGTG
>NW_018230108.1:60716-62661 GCF_001263595.1 Phalaenopsis equestris | reverse complement strand
CTAAACCAATCTTCCTTCCTTAGACTTAAACAACAAAGTCATAGGACTTCGAGGTTGCTTGCTTATGCAATGTAAATCCTCACCTTACCTTTAGGCTTTTGTATAGCCTTGTTATACAATATAAGCACTAACTCGTCTTAGGATTCTGAGGTTGTCTCTGTCACGACCTAAATCCTCACATCTTCCATGCTATTTTTGTGATCGTTTCACACGAATGTAAGCCCTAACTAATAAAATTAGCAGGATGAAACACTTAAATTTTTTTCCTCAAAACTGAAGCCAAACATTAGGATAGTTTGGGAAGTCACCGGGGTTCTCTTCTCGATTCATGACAGCCCCTAGTTCTTCCTCCTTTGGATTCTATAATAAAATGTTCCGAATTTGAACCAATCCCCTTTCACACCTCTGCGTCCGATCTTATTGAAGAGTCCTACCCTTTGAAATTTCTTGAAGATAATATTTCTTGATTTTTATCGAGAGTATTCTTAAGTGATTTCGATCATTTAAGATGTAATTAACTATAGGGGCTTGCCCTTATAGGAAGCATGTCCAAACCCAGCTTAATATAAACGCTTTTTAATTCTTTATATTAAATAGGAGAACTTGTTGATAAATAAAATGGTTTTGCAGACCAAACAAATGTCATATATTTCTTAGTTTATTTGATCGAGCCTCATTCTCAAGTCTTGTGTTTATCCTTTGAGATAGATACAGGATTTGAGGTACAACGCTCTTTCATTTAAACTATAAAAAATATGGGATCAATTCGATTTCATACTTTTCTAAACTTCAACGTCCTTCCAAAGCGGGCGACGGGATTTTGATTCCGGTGACCGACAGCTTCTTACGAGCAACTCCCCACCAACCTAAAATAGCGCTGACAATAACTTTGTATTGAAAAATCATAAAATAAAATAAAAATACCCTCTTTGCTCAGTGAACAGAGGAGAACAATGTGGAAATGATTTGAAGTCCATTTGACGAATATTTTATTTTTAATTAATTAAAAACCCATGCATGTAGACTTATCATCATAGCTTGAATTTTTGGCATGTTGTAGCCTCTATCAAGAAGAACATTCTCTGATTTTTCCAAAGTCAAAGGAGGTCCCTAGACAGAGGATCACATCTTTTAAGTTTATGTGCATTATTTTCTACTTTTTTAGAATAATCATGGAAATTAGCATTTTGCATAGAAAATATCAAGAAAATTGGGAAGGTCCACCATGACCAGAGAAGCTTTTGGAAATAATTTCATGGGTCAAGTCATTTAAAATGTACTTAGTTTTCATGAACACTAAATCACTAAGATAATTAATTTTGAAAGATATAAACATTTTAATGACTTGATTTTTTATCTCCACTGGTATTTATGATCTAGAGAACTCACCATAAAAATTTCAAAATATTTTGAGTACATTTGATAACTTAAATTGATTTTTAAACATAAACATCATTTTTGGCATTTAAATGATTTTTAAAATCAAAATATAACTAAAAAATTTATCAAAACTTATTTTTTGAGTTCTCTGTGATCAGAGGCATTTTATAAAATTAAAATGATATTTAAAATAAAAACTTGATTTCTAGCCTATTTTTAATATTCAAATAATTAAAAATCCCTAAAAATCGCAAAAATAATAAAACTCATGAAAATGTTCTAAATTGCTTTCTAATCACTTAGGATTAAATAGAATATTTTTTCTGGTTTTCTAAATAATTATATTGAATTTTAAAGCTTAAAATGATTTAGAGTTTTCACTAAAATAATTCCAATAAATCAAATAAAATTCAGAAAAACATAAAATCATCTTTATTTGCTCCTCTAGGTTCTATGACCTCAGGGAGACTTTTCAAAAATACAAAACTTAATTTTCCAGATTTAAAATATTTTATATTTAATAAATACCCTAGAACTTAAAATAATTGAACTTAAAATAATTCTT
>NW_018230108.1:59049-60695 GCF_001263595.1 Phalaenopsis equestris | reverse complement strand
TCTAATAAATCACAAAAAATTCAAAAAATTATGAAATTTGGTCCAAAGACTTCTTTGGTCTAGGTATACCTCCAGTAAGAATATCAAGGGATTAAGTGTCACCTTGGGTGATTAAGTGTTACCTTGGTCAAGTTAGGAATTTTCTTTGAAAATCCTATATGTTGCATAAAAATAATTATATAAATTAAATTAAATTTTGAGAATTCACATTTTCTCCTTCTCCTCTAATGTCTTAATTGACGAATGGTTGAGGTGAGATAAAAATTCCAAAGTCATTGGAATTGAATTTGACAAATTATGAAGTGATGGAGCCTTTGGGGCAAATGTGTAATTTTGGAAAATTAGCCTTAATTAACATTTAGGCTTAATTTAAGGAGGGAAATGGCTGATGTTAATCAATTTATTTGATGTTTGAAACACAAGGGATTAATTTTTAGAAACCAGTCTCACTTTCTTAATTGAAAAAGATAAGTTAATAAATTTCTAAATTATTAAAATTTGGAAGTTTATTAATGTAAAATGAATCTAGGACTCAGGGGTATGACTTTTAAAGTCAATAACTAATCAATTTAATACCCTTATTTGGATGTTCAATAAAATTAAAATCAAGAATTATAACCACCTAAAGCTTAATCTTTTTCAAAGCTAATTAAGACACTCACCTAGGTCTTAAGGGCTTAGTAGTGACTTAGGCTAAATCAAGTTTCATTTAAATAAGGATTAGAAAAATAAACATCATTTAAAATTAAGACATCTTTCAAACACTATAAGCCCAATTAGGACCAAAATTTGGCTAAGTATTCCAATAACACTAACTTGCCTCTTTAAGGGTCTTCACCCACATAATTCTTAAATTGAATCACAAGTGATAATTACTCTATTGTTAGGGATAATTGAGACATCAGTGTTCACTGAGCATTAAGTGTATTTACAAGATGAATTATTAAGCAACATAATAAATTTAAAAGAACTCGAGATTTTCCACCAGGCAGCGAGAAAGTAGCATGGACCTGCTTCTTTCTTTAGATCTATTGGATACCTCAGAGATCTACTAAACTTAATATATCTTACTTAATAAAGTCATCCTTAATTGATCAAATAGGGACCCACCAAGATATAACCTAGGGTTAGGTAGGTCGTCAAAATTTTACTTCCATGTTTCATATAAACTGCCTAAATATGTCTTTTGAGTTTCAGGTAGTAAAACGAGAAGACTCGCCAGGTACGCTTTTACAGTTTTTAGCATTGTTTTTCTTGTACTTTTATACTGTACTGTTATACCTACAAACTTGCACGCTAAACAACGACGCCACCCTGCATGAAAACTAAAACTATTAAGATAGCCACAAAACCAATACCAAAACAAAAATTAAAATCAACCAAGATAAAATTCATCGCCACAACATTCAAAAAAAAACCACCCCAAAATTTAACCACAAACACCCCGCAAAACTACAACTTCAACTAAATTAAGACGTCTTTATCGGATGATCGGGAATCCCTTTGAGGAGGCAACTTACGTTGCTAACGAGGCTTCCTCTCCCATAAAATTTAAAGAACTTCAACCATAGGGCCACCTGATTTAACAGTATAACTTGATATACTAGAAAACTCAAACTCATCATAGCAGGGAGCGTGGGGCTATC
>NW_018230108.1:33612-58987 GCF_001263595.1 Phalaenopsis equestris | reverse complement strand
AATCTTCCTTCCTTAGACTTAAACAACAAAGCCATAGGACTTCGAGGTTGCTTGCTTATGCAACGTAAATCCTCACCTTATCTTTAGGCCTTTTGTATAGCTCTGTTATACAATATAAGCCCTAACTCATCTTAGGATTCCGAGGTTGTCGTTCGTCACGACCTAAATCTTCACATCTTCTAGGCTATTTGTGTGATAGTTTCATAAGAATGTAAGCCCTAACTAATAAAATTGGCAGGATAAAACATCTAAATATGTATCCTCAAAACTGAAGCCAAACATTAGGATAGCATGGGAAGTCACCAAGGTTCTCCTCTGGATCCATGATATCCCCTAGTTCTTCCTCCATTGAACTCTACAACAAAATGTTCCAAATTTGGACCAATCATCTTTCACACCTCTGTATCTGATCGCATTGAAAAGTCCTACCCTTTGAAATTCCATGAAGATAATATTTCTTGATTTTTATCCAGAGTCTTCTTAGGTGACTTTGGTCATTTAAGATGTAATTAACTATAGGGGCTTGCTCTTATAGGAAGCATGTCCAAACCCAGCTTAATATAAACCCTATTTAATTATTTATATTAAATAGATGACTTATCGACAAATATAAATGGTTTCGCAGACCAAACGGATGTCATATCTTCCTTAGTTTATTTGATCGAGCCTCATCCTCAAGTCTTGTGTTTATCCTTTGGGATACTTTGGGACTTTGGGATAGATACATGATTTGAGGTAGAGTGCTTTTTCATTTAAACTATGAAAAATATGGGTTCAGTTTAATTTTATATGGTTTGATTTCATAGTTTTCTAAACTTAAACTTCCTTCTGAAGCGGGCAACGAAATTTTGATTTCGGTGACCGATAGCTTCCTACAGGCAACTCCCCAAACAAAAATAGTGCCGACAGCGCCGACGACGTTGGCATGGGCGTTGACAGTGCTCTCGACCCGAACCAACCCAAACCCCGTTAAAATTTTTGATTTTCATAGTAAAATGCCATTTTTAACCTTTGAGTCAGCTTCAGCCTCCATTTTTGCACCTAGGGCATGCTATTGCTCTGATTTGAGGTGATTTTAAGGCAAACAAAGTTTGGATTTCATTTTCTCAAGGTAAGAGCTACACTTTGAAATCAATTTTTTTTTTTATTTTCACCAAGGATTTATCTTACATTGCCGAGATCCAAAATTTTGAGATTTTTTGGAAGATATTTTGAGATTTTTTCCAAAATTTTGAGATTTTTTGGAAGATTTTGAGAAATCCTTTGGTGAAGAACTCTTACGTAGTAGATTTAAGTTTAAAACGTTCCGCATTATGTTTTTCAAAATTTTTGGGAATTTATTTTGATTTTATTAAATTTTTGTAGATTTAACATGACACCAAGATTTAACATGACACCATTTAACATGACACCAAGAATGAGCAAAGGAAAAAGAAAGGTAGATTTTGATGATCAAAGGTCTGTCAACTACAAGGCCAATATTTGTTTCAATAGTCTACTTACAATAGTCTACTTACAACTAAAAAATACAACTAAAAAATTGATTCCGGATTGAGAATTTAAAAATCCAGGAGGAGAAGTCGAGAGATTAATCAATGCTTGACAGTGGGAGAAATTTTGCCACTTTATTGTCGAGGTGATTATTTGTGTAGTGATGGAGTTCTATGGCAATTTCAGGGAGACTTCTGAAGACTATGTGTTTGTTCGAGAGAAAATGGTGCAGTTTACTCCAAGGAAGATTAATGAATTTTATAATTAGAAGATGTGTATAGCTGCCAATACAAATCGTTTTATGCTACAAATGATGCCTTGGACGAGGTTATTTCTTTTCTTACTAATGGAAGAGGAATTTAGAAGGTGAAGAATGGTGTTAAAGTAAACTTTCCTCTTTCTATATTATATGGAGCATCTAAGGCCTGACACTATTTTATTTCTGGAAGAATGATACCAGCAAATCATCATAGTGAGGTAATAAAGGATAGATCCATCTTGAACTTCTGTTCCCAGCAGGTGATGAGGATAGATGTAGGCTCTATTATTTATAGGAACACTCGATCTATTGCTTTAAGAGAGATCACCGGTGGTTTAGTTCACCCTGCCCTGATCTTCACACTATGTGAACATGCAAGAATTGATTTTAGAGCAGATGAGGAGAGGATTGAACCTTTAAAATCTATTGGGCCTGCCAATATAAAAGACTTATGAATATCATGTTGGATGGAGATCTGAAAGTACGACCAAGGATATTCCTTCTACTTCAAGTACTTCTAGCACCCCTACTATCCATGAACTTATGGAGCAGATGATGATCCAACAGTGAGATATCTTGAGAATGGATAATAGAACAAAAAATATGAAGGCCAGAAATGCTCACAATGATGATTTGATAAGACAGAAATTTGAATATGATGCTACTTATGATGATGCAATGGTCAGATACATGAGGGGTGATCACTCAGTCCAATTTCCTACTCACCCTATTTTTACTCCATATTAGCAGCAGAAATTGGATGTGGAAGAAGAAAAAGAAGAAGACGATGATTGGTGATGTGTTAGTTAGATTTTTTTTCTTAGTTTAGGTTTAGTTGTACTTTATTGTTGAGACTGTTTGTTTGTAGACTGTGCTACTTTATTTTAATTCTATGTTATGTTGTGAACAATAGATCAGTGAAATTGCTAGAAGTTGTTAGTTTTTAGTACTTTGTTGGATTCAGTTGTAGTTAACTCTTTCTCAGCAAAATTTTCTTTCTTTCTCAGCAAAATTTTTATATGTATTATGTGTTATTTAATGTTTTAAGTCTTGTAGCTTTTCATATTAGCATCCACAATATTTCAGAGTTAAGTTTCAAATCAGAACCTTCAACAGGAATGTCTTTTCTTTATGTATTAAATGTTTTCTTTCACTCTTTATTTTTCAGTTTTTCTTGCAAAATATTTTTTAAAAATTTATGTTTTTTTTGGAGGGGGGGGGGGAAGAAAAATTCCTTTTTAAATAAAAGAAACTTAATTTTATTTGTCATCCATTAGCTATATTTTCAAAATATTTTAAAATTTAACATGACCTTTGGTATTAGAGGATAACTTTAGATAAATATTTCTATGTTTCTAAATATATAGTAAACTAAGTAAAAATTTTAAAATAATAAAGGTTAATTTTAGAGATTAAGATATTTGGTATGATAGAATAAGACTATGTTTTTCTAATTTAAGTAAAGGAAATTGTATTTTTGAAGTATTAAAAATCTTAGAGATTCATGTAAGAACAAAAGAATAAAACTTTATGAAAAATCTTTAAAGATAATAAAAATTTATAAATTGAAGGAATGTGAAAAGTTTTTAAATTTAAGAAAAGGATAGTGAAGTTTAAAATCATTAAAGACTATCCAAATATAGTAATCCTCATATAAAAAAAAGAAGAAAAGAGAAAGAAAAGAGAAAAGAAAAAAAGAAAAAGAAAAGAAGAAAGATTGAAAATGATCCTGAAAAAAAGAAAAGAAAAGAGAAAAGAAAAAATAAAAGAAAAAGAAAAGAAAAGATGTGAGAAGAAGCTTGAGGAGATGCCTAATTAAAAATTGGCTTCACATGAATCAACTTAAAGAAAATGACTTGGCTTCATTTTCTAAACTTATATTTCAGTATTAGCATATTTACTAGTAAAGTTTCATGAAGTTCTTTTTCATATGAATATTCCAAGTGGGTTTAATATGAATAATTTACAATTTTCCTTAAAAAGAATAGAGAATAAAAAATCCTAGACTTGACTGCTAGATATTCTTATACCTTTAGTATTAACTGGAGTTATTTTGAATTTTTCTTAAGTTATACTATTGTATTTAGTGGACTTAAATATAGAAATCTAGATCTTTCCCACGAGTCATATTTTTATTTAGTAAAGAGGTTACTTGAGGACAAACAACATTTATGTTTGGGGGATTTTGATACACCAAAAATATATGCATTTTATACCCATATTTTATACTCATTTTTTTGTGATATTGCACTTTAATGGAAGGAATTTTGTATGTTTTATTGCAGGTTATTGATTTTTAGGACTTGGAGCAAAAAAGAAGCAAAAAGGATGAAATTTGGAGTCAAAATGGAGAATTTGAAAAATTGTTCAGCACCAACGGCGCCAGATTGGGCACCGACGACGTCGTTTGACATAGAAGATGGACTAAATTAAATGGTCTCTGGCACCGACGGTGCCAGAATGGGCGTCGACGATGCCAGTGCCGGTGCAAGCCCTGTTCTAAAAGATTTGATGAATTTAGATGTTTTTTAAAGAGTTTTTGGATGCACCTATTGGAGAACCCACCCTAGGCTCTATTAAGAGCCAAAATTGATCAGAAAAGGCCTCTTCCTTTGCCCTCATTCGTCTCTCTCAGCCATCCATCGTCCGTTCTTGCCACTTTACATCATTCCACGTCATTCCACACCATTAGTTAGTTATTTTCTTTATAGTTTTTAGTTTTTGTGGTGAGTTTAAGTGTGAATTCTTCTCTAAGAGGTGTTGGAGAGGAAGAGAAATGAGACATTTTTTCTTCCTACATTTTTTAAGGGAGAAAGGGAGGCTACAAGGGATTTGCTTTGAGAAAAGCTTCAGATAAGTGTTATTTGTTTATTATTGTTGTACGAAATTTGTTTTATATATGAAATTTGTATTTTGCTATATTATTTGTATTTTGCTGTATTTTTCTCATGAAGTATGAGTAGTTTCCTTTATTTTTCTCCTTACTCTAAGATATAGTGAAATTAAGAGATATTTTGGATGTGCCAATGCTAAAATTTAAATAAATTATGATGGATTTTCAACTCCGCTCTTAATTTACTTTTTGATCTGGTCAATTGAATTGGTAAAATATGTTATGAAACATATTATCCGGGAAATGAATTATGAGTTCTACAAGAAAGTGAGAATCACATTTAAGTCCATGAAGGAGTATTTCGTTCATGGAATTAAGTGCAAATAAATAGATAAATATACTTTATTGGGTGTAGAATTGGAGATTTTTTTAGGGTGACAGACTAAAAATCCTCAATTTGATCTTAGTGTTTAAAAACTATAGTGAGAATTAGCCTTCAGGGGAAGGGAAGTGAGAGCTATAGAGTGGGAGCCAGTATCCTCCTAGCCTAGCCATGGATTTAGGGACTAAACCTAAGATTAGCCAATGATTTCCTATAACACTGATTTAGGGTAGAGAATTAAAATTGCTTTTATTTGGTATAATACATATCTAAATCATTTATCTCATCTCATTTCACCGAAAACTCATTGTTGTGGGAAAGAAGCTTTTTCATATAAGAAAACTTCATCAAATAAACATAGTTTAGTAGCTACTATTTTAAAATTTTGCAATTAAATTCTGCTAGTAGTTAATAGTTTAGCTTTTATAGTATCTTAAACATTCAAAATTAGTGATAGTAATTTCATTATAAATCTATGAATTTCCTAGTTAATTTATCATTTATAATTTAAACCTTCCTTGTGGGATCGATATTTGGGACTTAAATCGAAAGTGATATATTACTTGATAACGATACAAATACTTGCGTACAATCGCAACATTAAGTGTTTAACACTATTATTCATAAAATACCACATTAAGTTTTTGGCACCGTTGTAAAGCAGAGTCAACTTTATAAATTTTACATAACTATATTTTCGGGGATCAATCTTCAATAATCCTCTTCCTCCAGCAATGATGAAATAATCTCGTCTAACTCTTACTCCTTTGGACTATAGTTGGAATAAAAACATGAAGTGCTAAGGGCAGATGATAAAACTGATTTATTACCTCAGATGAGAAAGGTACCATCTTTCCTCTAACAATGACTCGTTCTTCTTTAGTCTCAAGGAAATTTGCATAGAACTCCCGAATAACAGAAATAATTTCCACAACAAAAAATAACTGATTTATTACCTCAGATGAGAAAGGTACCATCCTTCCTCTAACAATGACTCATTCTTCTTTAGTCTCAAGGAAATTTGTGTAGAACTCCCGAATAACAGAAATAATTGCCACAGCAAAAAAAACAAAACCGCTCCCACTGGCGACGAACAATTAAATCCTCAACATGTTCTCCTAAATTCTTGAAACATCACTCAGGGATCAACTTCCTCGATTGCAGTGCATCACTGTTTTGATCCTGAGCTCTCAAACAATCAAACTTGTTTGAATCAAATTGGGTTTTTTCCTTGCTCCTCTTCATTCTTGGGGTCATTTCTAAAAATTATATAATATTTACAATAAATTCCAAATTCAACTCTAAATCATTAAATTAAACTTAACTTCTAAAAGCTTAAACTACCAAATCTATTTATTTTATAGATTTTTCCTAAATTTTCACAATGAATAGTGATTTTAGGGTAGATCCATAATGTGCTAAAAAAACATTGTGAAATTAAAAAAAATTTACATAGAAGTGAAGCTCTTACCTCAAGAAGATCAAATCTAACAAATTTTGTATCAAACCACCAAGAAATCCTCAATTAAGGGATGCCCTAATCTCCAAATCGTGAACTCAAGAGGTAGGGGATGACGTTGAGCGAAGAAAATGGGGATTTTCAGACCAAATTGTCACTTTAAACCGTTTGTGAACTGATTTACGTGAACCAACGCTTAAGCGTGAAGGGTTCAGCGCTTAGGTGCTCGTCTCTCTACGTTGGCATTGCTTAAGTACAGCGTCTTGGCGCTTAAGCACCAGTGCACAAATTTTGATTTTTTTTTTATTTTAAGTAAAATGCACTTATAGCCTAAGTCAACCAACCTTACATGGTCTAAGAAAAACCCTTTAATAACTATATTCTTCCCTTTCAACTCTTCTCTTTCTCAATTTTCAACTCTCCTCTTTCTCAAGATTCACCAATCATAGCTAATTCAATTCAACATAAAATAACATGAAATTTCACACAAACAAACACTTATATTCATTCACAAACAATTACAAATATTTTCAATACATAGATTCTCAATTCAAAGAGTCTTGGATGAGATAGTTCTTAGCACAAACACTAAACAATTATAACATTAAAAACACACTAAACAAACTTAATATTAACAAACAAACACTAAACATATAAACACTAAATAAAGAACTTAATTTCACTCTTGTTCACCTCATTTTTGGTTGAGGTCTAGTTTTCCTCTTTAGAAGATTAGGGTCTAGCCATAAGACTTTCCTGTTGACTATTCCTAGAGGACTGGAAAAGGAACCCTCACCAATAGAAAGTTTAAACCCTTCTTTGCTCAACTTGAAGTTCTACATGTTGGTCATAAGCTCTAGCACTTAGTAGGTGGGGTCAGTATGGAGAAGCTCAAGGGGAGCCCCCTATAGGATGGTCAGACATTAGGACTAAACCAGGGTGATCTGGTTTTGGCTATATTTTACATTAAGACTTCTCCTCCTGTATGATTATCTTTTTTCCCCACTGGGGTATTATGTATATAATGATTACGATTTTGGCGATTATGATTTTGGTTATATTTTGGTTGTTTCTAATGATGATATGACTGACGTTATTCAATCTAACTATGATCTTGATTCTCAAACTGATCCTCAAATCGTACTTGAGTCCGATAAACTCGTTGTTGAGGATGAAGAAGACATCATGAGTCCGATAAAATGATGTTAAGAGGAGTCAGTCCTCGAGTGTCATGGTACACCACTTTCCATCAACTTGGATCTCTCCCATGAAGAAAGAATATCAGAACCTTTTCCTATAACATCTCAGGAAGAAGAAATCACCGAAGTAAATCTAAGGAGTGGGAAAGTATTATCCTCGAGGTTAGCTCCAGTAGATAAAGGAAAATAGATAGTAATTCAAGGAGAGTTACCTCCACCTCTGCTAGTGGAAGAGCCAAATAACCAAGGGAAAATTGAAGGATTATACAAAGTTGATTATAACGTGCTAGCTCATCTTAGGAAGTTGTCGGCCAAATTAAGCATTTACGACACTCTAATCCTATCGAAGGAGATGAGAGAATATCTTGTTACAGCCTTGCTTGACACAAAGATTTGCTTAGCTCATTTAGCTAACACATCCTCAGATAAATTTTGTTCGTTAAAAGAACAGCCTGCGATAACATTCATGGATGAAGACTTGTTGCTCAGTACCACTGACCACAACTGACCACTTTACATCTTTGTCAATATTAGTAGATTTGTCTTATCTAGAGTCTTAGTAGACCCGAGAACATCACTCAACTTAATGAGCTTACGGACGTTAGCATATTTAGACATTGAAGCTCAAGACCTTACTACCGATAAAATGATGTTAAGAGGGTTAATCAAAAGGGAGAAAGAGCCCTTAGATTGATTATATTGTTAATGAAAGCTGGAGAACTAGTAACAACTGCAAAATTCCATATCATCAATGCAAAGACTTCTTTCAATGCTCTACTTGGACGACCATGGATTCACGAGCATAATATGGTTTTGTCTTCATTACATCAATGCATCAAATATTTCAAAGAAGGGCAAGAACATTGTATCAAAGGAGATTTACAACCATTTTTAATACATGAAGTAGGCATTCATGAAGACGCGCCTATTATGTACCCTTGAAGAAAACAATCTTTACTCACAAAGTTGTATCAAATGAAGTGCAAGATTCAGAAGGATCACAAAGAAGAGGCCATTCAACTCTGCTTCAGCAATCTACTATCATCTTTTTACAACGATGTGGTAGAGGTTCTTTTAGCCCATATACCTGAGATCGAGGCCAGGGGCATGGACGAGGAAGAACCAATACGATTGTTGAATGGACTAGGCTAACCATCAACATCAACATGGAAGAAAGTTCTGATGACAAAAGTTCCAAGAAAGAAATGATGATGATAAAACAAAAGAAACCTCAGTATGAGATATCCTTGGAAGATGTGGAAAAAAATGAGTATAAATCGATGTAAGATAGGAACAACCACTATGTGAATGCCATGACCCTTACTCCAATCTACCCCCAAAAGGTTGAGAGTTTAGAGGTTAAGGAAGTTCGTAGTAATAGTATGAAACCAATTAAATTTCACCGTGCTTCTCCTTCTACTAGTTCTAAAAATCATGTAAATTTGGATGATGATTCTAATGAATTAGTGGAATTACCATTTGGCTACTTTTCTTCTTGTGTACAAAAATTAATTCAACAGGGATATGTGCCAAAACAAATGCCAAAAGATAAACTGCAGCTTTTTGAGAAATTATGGAATGTTAAAAGTTAGATCCTTAATTCAAAGCAAGGTCTCGGATTTGGTACTATAGTACCAGTTGATGATTCAGAAATTTGCATGGTTGTTACTAGCGGATTAGAAGAAGATTGCATTGATATAGAGGATGACTCACAAGACCAATTAATAGGTGATGCTCTGCCAGAATTTGAAGAAGAGATTAAATTAATGGTTGATGAATTAAAAGAAATCAACCTCGGGACTGAGGAGCAGCCCCGACCAACCTTTATAAGTTCCTTACTCAGCAAGGAAGAATCCATAGAGCTAATAAAGCTATTATCAGAATTTAAAGATTGTTTTGCCTGGAGTTACGATGAGATGTATGAAATGTCGGGACTGTCAGCAGAGGTTGCAGTCCATAAACTTGGGGTGGAAAAGAATATAACCCCAGTAAAACAAGCTCCTAGAAGGATGCGCCTTGAAATAAAGCAACAAGTCATTGCCGAGGTAAAGAAATTAATAGATGCTAACTTTATGCGAGAAGAGTAATACCCCACATGGTTAGCTAATGTCGTACCAGTTAAGAGGAAAAATTGGCAAATTCGTGAATGTGCTGACTTCAAGGATTTGAATAAAGCATGTCCAAAAGTTGTGTTTCCATTATCGATACCAGAATTAATGGTGGACATCGCTTCGACACATGATATTTTCTCCTTTATGCATGGATCTTCAGGATAATTCGACACATGAGATTTTCTCCTTTATGCATGGATCTTCAGGATAAAACCAAACCAAGATGGCTCTAGAAGATGCAGCACATACAACATTCAGGACACCGATTGAGATTTTCTGCTACACAGTAATGCCATTTGGATTAAAGAACACAGACAGGAGCAACATATCAACCTGCAATGACGAAGATTTTTGATGACCTCATTCACAACTAAGTGGAGTGTTATGTGGATGATTTGGTCATCAAAAGCAAATAGAAAATAAACCATTTATATGATTTGAGCATTGTGTTTGAATGATTACGATAATATAATCTGAAGATCAATCCCTTAAAGTGCGTCTTTGGCGTTATCCCCAGGAAATTTCTAGGGTTCGTTGTTCATCATCAGGGAATCGAGATTGACTCTGATAAAATTAAAGCTATCTTGGAAATGCCTCCTCCCAACACTTTAAAATAACTACGTTCCTTCCAAGGGAAGTTGGCATATCTGAGACGCTTTATTTCCAATCTCTCAGGTAGGTGTCATCCCTTCTCGGCATTAATGAAAAAGGATGTCAAATTCATTGGGAAGAGAAATGTCAGCGGGCCTTCAAGGATGTTAAATAATATTTAATGACACCTTCTATTTTGGCAGCCCCTATCCTGGGAAAACCATTGATACTTTATTCTATGGCTTTAGATGACTCTCTCAGAGCCCTATTAGCCCAAGTCAATGACGTGGGTAAGGAAAACACACTATACTACTTGAGTCGTCATCTAACACTGACAAAGATAAATAATCTGCCTATCGAGAAGTATTGTCTAGTTTTAATTTTTGCTGCCCAAAAGCTTAAGCATTACATATTTTCTCATAAAATTACCCTCATCTCAAAAGTTAATCCGTTGTAATATTTGATGACCCGACCAATGCTTTCCGGACGTCTAGCGAGATGGTTGATGATTTTATTGCAATTTGATATAATTTTTGTTCCCCTCTCCGCTATTAAAGGACAGATTTTAGCAGATTTTCTCACTGTACACCCACTTCCAGCAGGGTCCCCAATCAATGATGAATTTCTAGATGAGTAGATACTGCAAGTAGAACCCTCCAATGCCTGTTATTGGGAGATGTATTTTGATGGAGCTTCTTCTGCTAGGAAGGATAAAGGATCAAAAATAGTTATACCAGACAATGCAGGAATCAGTCTGATTTTCATCACGCCAGATAAGGGTATGTTAAGATTCCCCTATCACATGACAGAGCCGTATACAAATAACAAAGCAGAATATGAAGCATTAATCACCGGGTTGGAGTTGGCAATCTCAATGGATATAATAGATATTGTCATCTATGGTGACTCTCAACTTATCATTCAATAAATTTCTAGACAATACAAGATTTTAAAGCTAAGATTAGCTGAATACCATCAGGACACGATGAAGCTGTTAGAGCAGATTCCTAATGTAACTCTATATAGGATTCCCAGGGGAGATAACACACATCTCGACAATCTAGCAAAAATTGCTAAGGAATTGGCATATCCACTGGAGGATTCCATTGATATTAAAGTACAAGGAAGACGATTCTTGTCTCAAATTGACCTCGACAATCTACTTAAGATTGAAAAAGAAGAAGGAATGATGATTGCAATTATTGATATCAATGAAGATTGGCGTAAGCCATTAATAGAATATTTATAATCTGGAAAATTGCCAGAGGATAAGTCTGAGGCATATCACATAACTAAAAGAGCTATATCATACACTATAGTGGGAGATGTTCTCTACAAAAGGTCATTTGATCTGATGTGGTTGCGATGTCTGAGCAGAGCAAAAGCACAAAATACCATCAAGGAAGTACATGCCAGATTGCATGGTGCTCACCAGTCAGGGCCGAAGACGAAGATAAAGATTAAAAGACTAAGATATTATTGGCCAGCAATGATATTTGATTGTATGGATACAACTAGAAGGTGTCACCCTTTCCAAGTGCATGGGGTGGTCTTACACCAGACTCCGAATGTTCTACACCCAACTATTGCCTCGTGGTCGTTCGAGTGTTGGGGAACAGACATAATAGGTCTGATAGACCCTCCATCCTCTAATGGACACAGGTTCATTCTCGCTGCTACAGACTACTTTTCCAAACGGGCAGAGGCAGTGCCATTACAAGAGGTTACGACACAACACATCCTTTAATTTTTCAAAACCAACATTATCTACCATTTTTGTATTCCACGCAGAGCAATTTTTTATAATGGGACAGCCTTTAAAAGCACGAAAATTAACAACTTCGTCAAACGACATGGGATAGATTGGAGATACTCAACAATCTACTATCCCAGGGCAAATGGCTTAACTGAAGCTTTCAATAAACACTTATACAAATTTTGAAAAAGACACTGGACCAAAATAAAAGAGATTGACATAACAAACTACTATAAGCTTTATGGGCCTACCGGATGATGTTCAGAACTCCCACTCGATGTACATCCTACGCGCTTGTGTACGGGTCCGAGGCTTTACTACCACTAGAAGTTCAAACACTGTCTCTTAGAGTCGTCGTCGCCAATGAAATCATGGCAGAAGAAACTGTAAAACTTAGACTTGAAGAACTAGAAAGTCTCAAGGGAAAAGGGCTAGAAGCACAACAACACTTGGAGCTCTACCAAGCAAGCATGGTGCAGGCTCATAACAAATTGGCCCGCCTGAAAACGTTCAAAGTTGGTGACCTTGTGCTTGTTCTCAAAAGGCCTACTCTTACACACCGTAAAATAGGTGAAAAATTAGAACCAACTTGGAAGGGACCATTTATCATAGAAGAAGTTTACTCAGGAAGGTCTTACTAGCTAGTGGACTTTCGGGGTGAAAGACCTATGTTGTCGGTCAATGGCTGCCACTTGAAGATATACTACCCAACATGATACTGCTTGAATACAACATCTACTTTTTAAAATTTTGAAATTTTGAAATTTTGATTGTTTTGGGGTTATCTATTCGACCAAACGTCTGTGACTAGGTCAAAAATTTTATAATAAATTAACCTTAAGAAATTTTTTTAAAAAATTTTAAATGGCTCATTTAGTTTTTCTTTTTTCTAAATCTAATTAAACTAAATAAAGTTGAATAAATAAAATTTTCAAATTGTTGATGCTTCATTTTTATGCTTCATTCTTTCTTTTGTTCGTGATGGATGTCAGCACACTGATGTTTTTCTATCTTCTGCAGAAGAAATGTCAAAGAGTAAACTAATCTATTTCCTTCAAAGATGGCTTAAATCTCACACTAGATAAGGAAAGGGCTACTCAGGGTGGAATCATAGACCTTGATTTTGACTTTGGTTAGGTTGATGTAAATTATGAAGGTCCCGTGATGGACATTGTAAGCTGGCAGGAAAAAGAAGGATTACCGTCTCTTCTAAAAACTAGAGCTGAAGATGATTCCTCGCTGAAGAGAAAAAAGTTTATTACTCAATAATACCGAATGGAAGGGGCCAGCCATCTATAGTCTCTAATAACTGCACTTATGGGGATTTAATAGGTTTCCATGAGGATAAAGTGCCCAACGAACCATTTCAAATAACGCAACATTGCAACGGCAACCGACGCAAACATAGAGCCTTTCTATGGGTGGAAAGAAGGCAACAAAGAGAAGCAACCAGATTACTTACCCCAATTCCTGAGGGAAGGATTTATGAGCCATGAATGAAAGAAACCTCTTCTAGTCTACCAAGTATGGAGGATGAGGTGGAGCCGGCTGCAAAGCCGATGCAGACAGAGATGCCCCATGAGTACTATAGGATTTGTCCCATGTGTAATGGAGAGCTGCCCACAAGAGCATTTACTGGACAAAAATTCATAGAATGCCCAGGATGCAATGTTCTGCACTTGGATTCCTACAGTTCAATGCAAGAATTTACAGCCTCCAGATTAGGAGGTCACGAGGCAACATGTACAGACGTTTGTTGACCTCACTTTTGGTTGAGGTCTAGTTTTCCTCTTTAGTAGCCTAGGGTCTAGCCATAGGACTTTCCTATTGACTATTCTTAAAAAACTAAAAAAAGGGGTACCCTCACCATTAGAAATTCCAAACTTTTCCTCACTCAATTTGAAGTTCTACATATTGGTCCTAACCTCTAATATTTAGAAGGTAAGATCATTATGGGGGAGCTTAAGAAGAGTTCCTATAGGGTTACTTGGCCTTAAGATTGACCCTGGAGAAGATACGACAAAACTTGGAATTTATATATAAAGGCTAAATCATACAAACTTCAATAAGTAAATACAACTTATCTCTAATTCCTCCCTAAGAAAACTCCTCGAAGTTCCTCTGAATCTCTTCCTTTCTTTACAACACATAGAATTCTCCTTTGAAACATCAAGAAGGAAGAAATCTATCACTTTCCTTCCACTCTTACAATCTCTCGAAGAATTCCTCACAATATTAACCACTCTCTACACTCTAATGAACACCACAAATAATAAAGACTCAGCGGACACCCATGGACACCCCCTTTTTCGGCCTCCAAATTTTTCTCTTAAAGTTGTAGAAGAGTTTTCAAGGGGTGCCCAAGCGTCCCTTAAAAAATGGTCCACATTTAATGCATCTATTAAGAGAACCAACGTGCTCTCCGTCGGCGGCCTCGATGGCGCCGTCAGCGGTCTTTTAGAATATTTTATTCTGGACTCTCGGGAAAAACTCGCCGTTGATGCCGTCGATCTCGTCGTCGACGCCCAAGGTCAAATCTTCATTACTAAATCATTATATAATCAAAATACTACCAAAATTTTTTAAATCAAATACAACAACATAACATTCAAAATAATCACACCAATAACTATGGGTTGCCTCCCATTGAGTTCTTGGTTTGACGTAGTCAGGCCAATGGAACTAGTACTTATTATGGTTGACACAACACCATAAGATCATTTTATTTAAGTTAATCACCTAAAAAGTAGAGTTTCAGCCTGTGACCATTCATTTTGAATATTTTATTAGTTTTAGAATCTTTGATATCCACAACTCCATAGGGATAAACTTTTATCACAACAAATGGGCCCAAATAACTGGAAATAATCTTAACCTTGCATTATCTAGCAAAACTTGTTGCCCTGATTTAAATATTCATCGTTTCTTCGTAAATATTAGCTCTTTCATAAGATGCATTCCTTATCTCTTCAAGCTCATTCAATTGCAATAGTATTTTCTCACCAGCATCCTTTAAATTTTAATTAATTTCTTTAATGGTCCAATATGTTTTATGCTCGAGTTTAACTGGTAAATAATAAGCTTTCCTAAATATTAGCCTGTATGGGGACATTACTATATGAGCTCTATATGCAGTCATATAAGCCCACAAAGCATAGTCTAGTTTGACCGACCAACCTTTTTTGGTGGGATTCACAGATTTTTTCAATATTCTTTTAATTTCATGATTGGATAATTCAGCAAAAGCACTTTTCTGAGGATGATAAGCAGTAGCAATTCGATGGTTGATATCATATTTTTTTAATAATTTCTCCTTCATTATATTTTTGAAATGAATTCCCCCATCAATTATGATCACTCTTGACATCCCAAATCTACAAAATATGTTCATTTTAAAAAACTTTGCAACACTTTGAGCATCACATCAAGGTAAAGCAACAACTTCTATCCATTTTGATACATAGTCTACTACTAATAATATGTATAAATTTCCAAAAGATTGTATAAATGATCCCATGAAATTTAATCCCCAAACATCAAATATCTCAACTTTTAACCCATAACTGAGGGGCATCTCATTTCTCCTAGAAATATTGCCCATTTGTTGACATCGATCACAAGTTTTGATCTAATCGTTAACCTCTCTCAAAATTGTAGGCCAATAAAATCCAAGTTGTAAAAAATTGTATGTTGTTTTATAAATACCAAAATATCCCCCAAAATCATAATTAT
The DNA here is from genome assembly GCF_001263595.1 of Phalaenopsis equestris. NCBI lineage: Eukaryota > Viridiplantae > Streptophyta > Magnoliopsida > Asparagales > Orchidaceae > Phalaenopsis > Phalaenopsis equestris. Next base: position 43,174 of record NW_018230108.1, on the reverse strand, counting down.
GACATTTTTAGATAATTTTATAAGTTTCTTCTAAAGGCACGTATCTTTGAATAATAAACTCCTTTCCTTGTTTATATAAAAACAAGTCATCCCAAAAATAAGTCTTAGCTTCAGATAAAAATTTTCTCTTTTCTTGGTATGTCATTCCATAGGGTATAATATCACTAACAATGAATTTCACAATGGCGGCATACCATGGAACACACCACTCATTAACATTGAACAATTCTTCACCTGGAAAATTTTCATTAATCTTTTTTCCAAAACATAGTGATTTTAGTCAAAACATAGTGGTTTTTCTAATTCAAGCCTGGAAAAATGATCAACAATTTGATTCTCAGCTCCATTTCAATCTAATATCTCAAAGTTAAATTCTTGAAAAAAGAGAATCCATCTTATAAGTCTTGGTTTTGCATCATTCTTTTTCATTAAATACTTAATAGCAGAATGATCAATATGCACAATACATTTAGTTCCAATTAAGTATGATCTAAATTTATAAAAAACATCTACTACTAATAACTCTTTCTCAGTTGTGGAATAATTAATTTGAGCTTCATTAAGAGTTCTACTAGCATAGTAGATTACTTTGAAAATCTTATCATGTTTTTTTCCTAAAACAATTCCAATAGCATAATCACTTGCATCACACATTAATTCAGAAGGTTTATCCCAATTTGATGAAATAATAATTGGTGCAATGACTAATTTTTCTTTTAGTAATTCAAAAGCTTTTAAGCACTTCTTATCAAAATTAAAAATTACATCTTTTTCAAGTAAATGACATAGAGGTTTAACATTTTTTGAAAAGTTTAATATACCTCCTATAGAAACCAGCATATCCTAAAAAACTCCTAAAATTTTTTACACTTGTTGGGTCAGGTAAATTAGGAATCACATGAATTTTTGTAGGGTCTACTTTCGTACCATTTTCTAAAATTTGATGTCCCAAAACAATTCATCTTGCTACCATAAATTGATATTTCTTCCAGTTAAGGACTAAATTTATTTCTTTACGGGGCTTAAGAACTTTTGATAATTGTTCTAAACATGATTCAAATGAAGTTCCAAACACTGAAAATCATCCATAAAAACTTTAATTCCCTTTTCAATTAGATCACAAAAAATAACCATCATATATCTTTGAAATATACTAGGGGAATTACATAAACCAAAGGGCATTGTTCTAAAAGCAAACGTACCATAAGGACTGGAAAAACTTATTTTATTTTGATACTCAGGATCTATTTGTATTTGGTAATAACCAGTGTATCCATTTAGAAAACAAAAGTATTTATTCACAGTTTTAATCTAGAAAGGGTAGTGGAAAATGATCTTTCCTAGTGATGAGATATAATTTTCTATAATCAATGCATAATCACCAACTCATGACTTATCTTGTTAGTATTAACTCATTATATTCATTTATAGTCACAGTCACTCCTCCTTTCTTAGGAACACAGTGAATCAAACTAAATCATGCACTATCTAAATAAAGTGGATAATTCCAACATCTAACCACTTTAAAATCTCTTTCTTAACAACTTCATTCATAACAGGATTTAGTCTCCTTTGAAGATCAGCCCTGGGTTTGCAGTTCTCTTCCATATGAAATCTATGCATACAAATTGAAGGACTGATTCAGTTTATATCAGCAATTATCCATCCAAAGGCTTTCTTATAATTTTTCAAAGTTTTCATCAAACTCATTTCTTCTTCTATAGTTAATTTTAAGGAAATTATAATAGGTAATCTTGAGGAATCATCTAAAAAAGAAAACCTCAAATGTTCAGGAAGTAACTTCAACTCAAGCTCAGTAGGTTTTTAAATCGATTGACAAAATTGTATCTTTTTCTGTCGTTTCCAAAACTTCAAAAATTTCTCAAACATAATTTGAATCTTCCTTATAAAAATCTTCAAATTGATCTAATTCCATCTTCTTGCTCGTGTTCCAACTCTTTCATTTCAGATTCTCTTCATAAGTTATTTTGAAATGATATTTTCTTATATATCTTATCACATCCATTATATAACATTCATCATCTTTACCTTTTGCAGGACATTTCATTGATTTGAAAATATTAAATGTAACTGTCTGATCATTGACTCGCATAATTAATTCTCCTTTCTGCACATCTATCATTCCTCCTGCTATGACTAGGAAAGGTCTCCCCAAAATGATAGGTATCTCTTTAAAATGATAGTTCTCCCCAAAATGATAGGCATCTCCTTATCTTCCTCCATATCTAGCACAATGAAATCAACAAAAAAGATAAATTGAACCACTTTTAGTAAGACATCTTCTATAACTCCTTTAGGATATGTTATTGACGATATGCTAACTGCTGAGTTACATTAGTAGGGGATATTTCTCTTAATACCAATCTTTTAAATATTGATAATGTCATAAGGTTAATGCTTGCACCTAAATCACATAAAGCTTCCTATTGCACATGGAATTGTGAAATAACATGGAATTGTGAAACAACCAGGATCTTTAAGCTTTTCAGGAAGCTTTTTCTAAATTATAGAACTGCACTTCTCACTAAGTGCAATAGCCTCGTTATCTTTGAATTACTTTTTCTTATTAAGACTTTCCTTCATAAAGTTCACCTAGTTTGGCATTTCTTCTAAGGCTTCAACAAGTGAAATATTAATTGTATGCTTCTTAAAAATTTTTAAAAATTTTAAAAATTCTTTATCCAACTTCTATTGACAGAGCCTGTGAGAAAATGGAGTTGGTGGTTTTTCCATGTCAACCTTAAGTGGAGAAATAGGTCTCTCTAAAGCTTTCAGAGCATCCTCTTTAGGCTCTTCAATTTTTTTTCTCTCTACCTCAGTCTCTTTTTGAACTCTACCTTCAAATTCTCTTCCGCTTCTAAGTTGAATGGCTTTTGCTTGTTCTTTATTTTGGTCTTTTCGATTTACTTCAATATTACTAGGAAGCATTCCTTGGGATCTATTACTTAATGAATTTACTATTTGTATTAATTGATCTCAATATTTCTAATTTTATCTCATTGACTTTATAACTGATTTCTCATTTGTAACATCACTTCTTCTATAGAAAAATTTTTCTCCTTAAATTGTGGATGAATGTTAAAACATAGAGGATAACTAGGTCTATAATTATAATTCCTTTGGTTGTTCCAGTTTCTCAATTATTTTATTTGGTTGTTCTCCCATTGCTGATTATTACCACCTGAAGTATTAATCCAGTTAAAGTTGGGATGGTTTTTCTAACCTGGATTATAATAGTTTGAATATGGGTTATTCTGCGTTTTGTTTATAGCATTCAAAGTTTCTAGTGATGCTTGAGAATCTACCATTTGACCTAATGAATTCTCTTCAATCTTTGTAATTGGTTGAGAAAAATTCATTCCAAATTGGTCTAACTTCCTTGAAATTGCAGCAACTTGATTTGCTAACATTGTAAATGCATCAGTTTCATGAATATTGACTACTTTCTAAGGATTTACCCTTTCAGAATGCCATTGAAAATTATTAGTAGTGATCTATTCAATTAAAGCATAAGCATCATGAAATGGTTTTGATATCAATGAACTACTAGCAGCGACATCAATAATAGATCTAAGAGATCCAACTAATCTATTGTAAAAGGTTTGAATTATTAACCAATCTTGTATAGCAAGGTGTGGACACTTTCTCAATAGTTCCTTAAATCATTCCCATGCTTTATAAATAGATTCCCCTTTAAACCGATAAAAAGACGTAATATCATTTCTAAACTTCACAGCTCTTTTATGGTGGAAAATATTTAGCAAGGAATTTCTGCGCTAAATCACCCCAAGTTTTGATAGATCCAAGTGCTAACGAATGTAACCATGTCTTAGCGTTATCCCTTAGTGAGAAAGAAAAAATCACATGTCTTATAGGAACATCTGAAACACCATTATATTTAATTATAACACACAATTCTAGAAAATTGGGAAGATTTTGATCTTGATTTTTTATATGTAAGGATTTATGAAGTTGACACCACTATAGGGCCAAAAGCTTGATCCTTGTATGAAAAGTAAGTTGTGTAAAATATATATAATTATAGGAAATTAATAATTAGATTTTATGCAAGTATACATATGTTATTCAGTGTATGTACAGTTATCAAGTAATAAAGGACTTTCTATTTAAGCCTCAAATATCAATCCCACAGGGAAGGTGTAAATTAGCTATGATAAATTTTACTAGGAAATTTACAAAAAAAATCAAATGAAATCACTATCACTAATTTTGAATGTTGATATGTTCACCAAACTAAATTACTTAACTATTATCAAAACTAAAGTGCAAATTTTTAATAATAACTACTAATCTACTAACTATGTTTATGTAATGATGATTTCTTATGTGAGAAAGCATCCTTCCCACTACAATGAAAATCTGGTGAAATGAGATCAGATAAATGTTTATAATATGTATTGTGTCAAATATGAGCAATTTTAATTCTCTACCCTGATACAGTGCATCAAAAATTATTGGTTAATCTTAGGTTTAATCCCTAAATCTGTGGCTAGGCTAGGAGGATACAGACTCCCACTCCAGAGCTCCCACTTCCCTTCACATGAAGGCTAACTCTCGCTTTAGTTTTTAAACACTAAGATCACATTGGGGATTTTAGCCTGTCACCCTAAATATTCTCCAATTCCACACCCAACAAAGAATATTTCCCTATTTATTTGCACTTAATTGTTATAGAAGAATTAAAAATGAGAATCGACCTTTGGATAATTTTTATTCTCCCATTCTGTTGTAGAACACATACTCCATTTCCCGTATCATATGTTTCACAACATATTTTTAACAAATCAATTGGCCAGATTGAAAAGTAAATTAACTTCGGAGTTGAAAAATTATCATAATTTATTTTATATTTTAATCATGGCACATTCATATTATCTCTTCATTTCTCCAGATCTCAGAGTAGAGGGAAAGATAGAGGAAACTACTCAGACTTCATGAGAAAGATGCAAAAAAACACAAATTTGATATATAAAAGAAAGTTCATACAACACTAAATAAACAAAAAAACTTATCTGGAACTCTTTCTCAAAGCAAATTCTTTGTAGCATTTCCTTAGAAATACAGGAAGACGAACTCTCTCAATTTTCTCCTTCTCCAACACTCTTACAGAAAGTTTTACACTAAATCTCACCACAAAAACTCTAAAATATGAAATAAAAATTACTAATTGACTCTAATATGTGGTGGAATGAAGATGGATTATGGAATTATAGCGTGGTGAAATGTTGTAGAGCAAAAAGTTAATGCAGAGGAGCCCTTTTTCTGATGAAATTCGGCCCCAAAAAAAGCCCAATGTCAGTTCTCCAAGAGGTGCCTCCAAAAATTCCTCAAAAATTTTCCAAATACATCGTACCTTCTAGAAACTGAGTCTGAACTGTGTTTGGCGCCGTCGACGCTAGTCTGGCGCCATCGGCGCTGAGTAAAAATCCTCCAGCTTTCGGTTGTTTTGCGTCGTCAGCGCTGAGCATTTCCTCAAAAGCATCATTTTGACTCCAAATTTGATCCTTTTTTCTTCCTTTTTGCTTTAAACCCTAAAAATCAACAACCTGTAAGAAAACATCAAAATACCTTCCATTAAAGTGCAATCTTCCTAAAAATAGGTATAAAATATGGGTCTCAAAATGCATATATTTTCAGTGTATCAGATGTAAATTAGGATCTTCGGTTGGTGATCCCCCAAACTGATTATTTGATACAATTTGGATAATAATATGTTTAAGCTCCTACAATAGATTTTTGAATACTACATTGAAGTTCATCTACCGTAGAGTTAGTATAATCTCTTAAAGGTCTAAATTATCAGATACTACGCAAGTATACATATCGTTCAAGTAATATAGAATTTTGTTATTAAGCCCCGAATATCAAACCCATAGATAACTAACAATATGTATCTTTACAAAATAGGATAAATTAGATAACAAAAATTTACTTAGCAAAGTTTTCTTACTTAAATTCTAGACTCTATAATAGGAATGAAAATTTGATTTCTTTTGTAATTTTTGGTAATTGAAAATAAAGTATGCAACTAATTAACTTAACTAAATACTTGCAAGATGAAGGAAATATAAATAAAGTTTCAATAAAATATTTTTTTCCTTATCATGAATCAATAACAAGTATAGGAATTATATTGTGAAAGTATTCTAATTGTGTTGTGTCAAAAAGGAGCAATAATATTCTTTACCCTTAGTAGAGATGTTATAAAGAACATTGGTTAATCTATAGTTTGAATAGTCTTGAAGATGGGTTACTAGGGAAGAAACTAACTCTCACTCTAAAATTCCCTCTTCTCCCTCCACCTAGGGGCTAACATCTCATATCAGAACCTAAAACTATAAATTAAATTGGGGGACTTAGAATGTCACTCTAAAGTCCTCTAATTTTAAAGAAGTCCTCTAATTCTACACCCTTCAAAGTTTATTTCCCTATTTATTTGCACTCAACCCCATGAACTACATTCTCATCCATGAAATTAAATGTGATTCTTACCTTTTGTTGACTGAGACAATATCATCTTAGATCTTATATGTTCTCACAACATGTATTAACATCTTAATTGGCCAAATTAGGAAGTAAACAAAGTACAAGGTTTAAAACCATCACAACTTCTTCCAATATTAAAGTATAAAACTTTACACAACTTCCTTTGAATACTTAATCACTTATCATTTTATGGAAAATGATAAAGAAAACTACTCAGAATTCATGAAAGAAACACAACCACACTTGAGTTTGAAAATAGAAATCATGCACTCAAATAGGAAATCTAAATTAAAACAAAATATAGTCACAAAGATAAAAACTTATCTTAAATACTCTCCACCAAATGTCTTGAAGTTCCTTTGAATCTTGTCCTTCACTTACAATACAAACTAAAACTCATAATAAAAAGAAAAGGTAAGTGACACTGATAGCCGTGATGGGCGGCAGCGTATGGTGGTTACTCTGGATGGATGGTTCTCTCGCTAGGGGGGCTTTTATGGATGATCCAAGTCTTATTTTATGATTTTCCAAAAGGTGCTTTGGTGTCTCTTCAGAAAGTGTCCCCATTTAATGAATTTTCTAGAATTTGCCTCCTTTCAAAAGTCAATTGAATGAATTTTCGTATCCATTAACTATTTCTCACGTTTTACCACAGGTTGCTTCGAGCACCTCTTCAAAACTTCATCAAAATTTAATGAATCATCAAATAACTATTTTCGGGCCTTAAGCGCAAGGTACCAGACGCTTAGGCCCAACTCTCTCTGTTTAATTGACACGTAAGAGCCAGTTTGGGCGCTTAGACACCTCATTTTGTTTTTACACCTTCTTCATTTTCGCTCCAAATTTGATTCTTTTTCACTCTTTTTACCAGTTTTAATCCATTTGATTGTATCTGAAAGAAAAAACACAAATACATTTCATTAAAGAACAATATCTTAAAAATAGGTATAAAAATGTGTACATAAAGACTATATATTTTTGGTATATCACCATGTCAGACACTGGCATGGTTACACCAGACCCTAGTGTGGATATACCCGAAGTTGATGTGGTCCTGCCAGAAACTGATGTGGTCTTGCCCAGTTCTGATTTGATTGCGCAAGATAACACAAAATTGTATGTTTTGAGACCTGTTTGCGTATTTGACACCTATAACCTGTAAAATAACACAAAGAAACTTTCACAAGCATAAAATCATGATAAATAAAGTGAAATAAAATATGAAATGTTGGAATAAAAGTGGATAAAATCATATATAATTGACACATGTCACGTATGCTTATATGTATGTATGTATGGATGCTTTTATGCATATATGTATACATGTATGTAATGATATATGCATGCATACATGGAACATGGATGCATGTATGTATTCACGTTTGTATGCATGTATGTATTTATGCAAGCATGTATGCATGTATGCATGGATGAATGCATGCATGTGTGCACCCATGTATGCACATATGTATCTGTGCATGCATGCATGCATGGGCAAATTTTAGGGAAGCGGGAAAGAGAATCATCTTCATAACTAAAAGCAACCCTTTTTTATGTCACTAATCAATTGTACCACTACAAGCATTCTCACCACTTGAATCATCCAACTTTACTTTTCTTTTGACATTGGATCTGCCTCCTCTCTCTGCCTCATTATACTCTTCTCTCTCTACTCGACCTCTAACCTAACTGATGCAATCATGTTTCCCTTCCTCTTTCCTCATGCAATGTTCTAATTCTTTCAAGAAATGTTAATTTGGTGCATTGCTTGCCAACTCTACACCTCACTTATTTTCTTCTTTAGCAATCATTAGTTGTAACAATTTTGTCTGCATTAATTTTCATAAAAGTCTCTATCCTATTTGAGTGCTCATATCTTCTTGCGCTAGTGCCATTCTCTATCAGCCTTCATCATGGTTATTTTGGGAACTTTGCTCTTTCTTTGATTCAAAGCCTCCACATTTTTGATTAAATATGATGGCTCCTCTTTAGTAATTATTTTTTTTGGAACCTAAAGTTTGTAAATCTCTCTTTTTACTAAACCATATACTACAATTGTTAGTGTAGATCATTGACTGCACGATATGTTTTTAGCATGCTTAATTTCTTTTACATTAAGCACATGTTATTGAATGAAATTGAGCTTTAATGGAAGGTATTATTATGTTTTTGGTTGCAGGTGTAACAGGTGAAGAAATGGAGCAAATTGGAGTGAAAACGGAGTAAAATAGAGCAAAATGGAGTGAATTAGAGCAAGGAGCTGACATCTGAACTTGCACCTAGGCGCCAACTTCTAGCACCTAAGCACCAAAATCTAGAGACTCTGACATTTAAGTGCCAAATACGGGCACCTAAGCACCCGTTCAAAATGCCAGTCGATAGTGGGAGTGGTGTCTAGGCGACAAAATTATTTTCCAGTGGGTTTTCACACGAAATGGAGGATTTTTCTTGAGGGATTCATGACAGAAATTAAGGGAGAACATTAGAGAAGTCAAGAAGCATAGAGCATTAAAGGGAATAGAAGAAAAAGTGAGAGATTTTCTTTTCTTTCCTGTCTTTTACTATGAAATTTTTGAGAGGTGTAAGGAATTGCTGTAAGATTGCAAGGAGAACACTTTGGGGTGGAGCTCTGATCATACTTTTTGTTGCGATAAATTGTGTAAATTTTAATTAAATATAATCAATTAATATTCAGATTCTACGCAAGTATGTGTATCGTTATCAAGTAATAATGGACTTTCTATTTAAGCCCCAAATATCGATCCTACGGGGAAGGTTTAAATTGGAAATGACAAATTTGTTAGGAAATTTACAGAAAGTCAATTGAAATCACTGTCACTAATTTCAATTGTTGAGATGGAATCAAAATTAAATTTTTAAACTATTATTAAATCAAATATGCAAAATTTAAATAAGTAAATACTAATCTATTAACTATGTTTATGTAACAGAGATTCTTATGTGAAAAAGCATCATTCCCACTACAATGAGGCTATGGTAAAATGAGATGAGATAAATGTTCATAATATGTATT
>NW_018230108.1:28517-33537 GCF_001263595.1 Phalaenopsis equestris | reverse complement strand
GAAGATTTTAGTCTGTCACCCTAAAAGTTCTCCAATTCTACACCCAACAAAGAATATTTCCTTATTTATTTTCACTTAATTCCATAAACGATGTTCTCCTTCATGGAATCAAGTGTGATCCTTACTCTGTTGTAGAACTCATACTCCATTTCTCGGATCATATGTTTAATAACACATTTTAACAATTCAATTGGCCAGATCAAAAAGAAAATTAAGTTTGAAGTTGAAAAATCATCACAATTTATTTTATAATTTAATATTGGCACATTCATATTATCTCTTCATTTCACCATATCTCAGAGTAGGGAGAAAGATAGAGGGAACTACTCAGATATCATGAGAAAGAAATAATAAAACAAAAATTTCATATATAAAATAAAGTTCATACAACACTGATAAACAAACAATACTTATTTCAAAACTCTTTCTCAAAGTAAATCCTTTGTAGCCTTCCCTTAGAAATGCAGGAAGAAGATATCTCTCACTTTTTTCCTTCTCCAACACTCTTACAGAAAGTTTCACACTATATCTCACCACAAAAACTCTAATTTATGAAAGCAAAATCACTAATTGACTCCAATATGAAAGTGGAATGGAATGATGTGGTGCAAAAAATGAAAGTAGAAGAGTGAAAAACGTAGAGGAGCACTTTATCTAATGAAATTTGGCCCCAAATAAATCCCAAGGTTAGTTCTCCAGGAGGTGCCTCTAAAAACTCTTTAAAAAATCTTCCAAATACATCAAACCTTCTAGAAACGGGGTCTGCACCGCCTTTGGCACCGTCGGCATTGGTCTGACGCTTTCGGCGCTGAGTAAAAAAATCTCTGTGTTAATTCATTCTGCACCAGCGGTGCTGCCGGCGCTAAGCATTTCTTTAAAAACATCATTTTGACTCCAAATTTCATCCATTTTGCTTTAAGCCCTAGAAATCAACAACCTGCAAGAAAATATTAAAATACGTTCCATTAAAGTGCAATATCATCAAAAATAGGTATATAATAGGGGTCTAAAAATGTATATATTTTTTGTGTATCAAACTCGCCCAAACTTACATGTTACTTGTCCTCAAGTAACTCATTTCCTACATAAAAATATGACTTATGATAAAGACATTAACTTTTAGACTTCCCTATTTTAACAAATATAATAGTATAACTTAAGAAAAATTCAAAACAACTCCAGTTAATACTAAAGGTATAAAGATATTCAATAATTAAGTCTAAGGTTTCTGATCCTCTATTTCTTTCAAGAAAAATTGCAATTTGTTATATTAAAGTCACTTAGCAAATTCAAATGAATAACAACTTCATAAAACTTTATTAATAATTAAGTTAACATTCTAATAAAAAGTTTAGAAAATGTTTTCAAGTCTTTTTCCTTAAGTTCATTCAAGTGAAGCCAATTTTTAATTAGGCATCTCCTCAAGTTTCTCCCCATATATTTTTTTTTTCTTTTTCTTTTCTTTTCAGGATCATTTTTATCCCCCTTTTTTTCTTTCTTTCTTTTCTTCTCTATTTTTTTTATTTTTTTTATATGACATGGTTTGTCTTATACTTTAGAAAGATCAGAGGTGGAACCAATTTTTGATTAGGCACTAATCCTCAATCTTCTCCTCCCTTTTTCAATTTTTCTTTTTCTTTTTCTTTTTCTTTTTCTTTTTCTTTTTCTTTTTGTTTTTCCTTTTTTCTTTTTTCTTTTTCAGGCAAGAATTACTATATCTAGATAGACTTTTAATGATTTTAAATTCCACTCTTCATTTCCTAAAGCAAAATCCTGATATAAATCTTTTAATTAAAAATATAATATTAGTTTTGAAAATTTTTTTTAATAAAAGAAATTTAAGTTTTGAAATTAAAAGTCTAACTCTGTTATACTTTTCAAAAATACAATTTCTTCTACTGAAGATAGTTACACTATACTTATCATTTTCCACACTAAAAATTTTTAACTTTATTTTTTCTTCATTACTATAAATTTTAATTAAATTCTCTTACTCATTTCTATATTAAAAATTTTACTTTCATAATATAACTTCATATACATGATCATTTTTCTTTAAATCAAAATCAAATTTATTTGAAATACATTTGAGAACAAATAAATTTCAAGTCTTTAGACAATTTTTCGTCCCCCCCTCACCCAAACTTAAATTTTTAAAAGATTTTTACATGAAGAGCTTTGAAAATGAAGGGTAAAAGAAATCATTAAAAACATAAAAAAAAATTTATACCAGTTGGAGATTCTGATTTTTTAACATAAACTTTGAAAATACTGCACGTGCTAAAATAAAAAATACAAGGCTAAAAACATTAAGTTGCACATAATACATATAAAATTTGCTGAGAAAGAGCTAATCATAAAACCGAATAAAGTGTTGAAAATAACAACAAAACTAAACTAAATTCTAAAAATGGAAACAATCCACCAAAAGTCTCTCCCAGAGTAATAGATCGAGTGTTCATATAAATAATATAGCCCACATTTATGTCCATAACTTGTTGAATACTGTACTTCAGGATGGCTCTATCTTTGGTCACCTCACTATGATGGTTCGTCGGAATCATTCTTCCAGAAATAAACTAATGACAGGCCTTAGATACTACATTTAAACTAGTATGGGTAAAGTTAACCTTAACTCAATTTTTTATTTTCCAAGCCCCTTTCTCACTAGGCAGAAAAGGAAAAACTTCATCTAAAGTCTGATCTGTAACAGAAAAAGAATGATATTGGCATCTATACAAATCTTCTATGAGAGGTAGCCTTACTGTCAGATCTTCTATGAGAAGTAGGTCCATGAGAGGTAGAAGGAATCCCTAGAAGTAGAAGGAATATCGCTAGCCTTACTGCCAGATCTCCAGTCAACATGAGATTCATATGTCTTGATGTTAGCAGACCCAATAGGTCTCTAAGCCTCAATCCTCTCCTCAACAGGTCTAAAATCAACTCCTACCCGCTCATAAAGTGTGTAAATAATAGCAGGGTATGCCAATCCACCAAAAGTCTCTCCCAGAGCAATAGATCGAGTGTTCATATAAATAATATAGCCCACATTTATGTCCATAACTTGTTGAATACTGTACTTCAGGATGGCTCTATCTTTGGTCACCTCACTATGATGGTTCGTCGGAATCATTCTTCCAAAAATAAACTAATGACAGGCCTTAGATACTACATAGTATGGGGAAAGTTACCCTTAACTCCATTTTTTATTTTCCAAGCCCCTTTCCCACTAGGCAAAAAAGAAAAAACTTCATCTAAAGTCTGATCTGTGCTGATCTGTAACAGAAAAAGAATGATATTGGCATCTATACAAATCTTCTATGAGAGGTAGCCTTACTGCCAGATCTTCTATGAGAAGTAGGTCCATGAGAGGTAGAAGGAATCCCTAGAAGTAGAAGGAATATCGCTCAAAATATCTTCCTATTGTATCATCATCTGATCCAAAAGTTCTATGTTAGCAGACCCAATAGGTCTCTAAGCCTCAATCCTCTCCTCAACAGGTCTAAAATCAACTCCCACCCGCTCATAAAGTGTGTAAATAATAGCAGGGTATGCCAATCCACCAAAAGTCTCTCCCAGAGCAATAGCTCGAGTGTTCATATAAATAATATAGCCCACATTTATGTCCATAATTTGTTGAATATTGTACTTCAGGATGGCTCTATCTTTGGTCACCTCACTATGATGGTTCGTCGGAATCATTCTTCCAGAAATAAACTAATGACGGGCCTTAGATACTACATTTAAACTAGTATGGGGAAAGTTAACCTTAACTCCATTTTTTATTTTCCAAGCCCCTTTCTTACTAGGCAGAAAAGAAAAAACTTCATCTAAAGTCTGATCTGTAACAGAAAAAGAATGATATTGGCATCTATACAAATCTTCTATAGAATAAAACTCATTTATTTTCTTTGGTGTAAATTCTACCCTTTTCCATGAATAAATACATAATCATCAGAAGCTTCAAGAAGGTTGACATAAAATTCCATTACAATCCCAGCCATCGCATCGGCAGTATAATAGCAAAAGCTTTCCCATTGTTGAGCAATAATCAAATGTTCAACTTCTCCTCCTGGATTTTCAAATCCTCAGTCCTGAATTACTTTCTTATTTTCACAAATGCTATGAAATCGAGCACTGACTCTAAAGTTAACAAATTTTTGTTCGTCATATTCTACTTTCTTTTGCTCGATCTAGGTGTCATAAAAAATCTAGAAAAATTTAAAAAATTTGATTAAATTCTAAAACTCCAAAAATCAAAATGTAAAATATTTTAAACTTCAAATCACTATATAAGAGTTCATCACCAAAGGATTTTCTCAAAAATTTCTCAAGAAAATTTTTCATATTTTCTAATCCATGCAATGTGAGATAAATCCTTGGTGAAAATAAAATATTTTTTTGTTTAAAGTGTAGCTCTTACCTAGAGAAGATGAAATCTAAAGTCTTTTAGCCTCTAGATCGCCTCAAATTTGACCAAAATCAAGCCCTAGCCACCCAAACCAAAGGTTGAAGATGACTTAAGCGTAAAAAAGGTGGCCATAGTAAAAATTGTGAATTTTTAGGGGTTAAAATCTGTTGTCAGGTCGAGGGCGCCGTCGGCGCTGAAGGCCCGAAAATTTCATATTTTGATTTTTTTAAAATTTTCAATTTCCTATCGACTTACTCAAAAAATTTTATTACTTTAAACACAAATTTTCATCTAACAATAATTCACAAAACAAAACATATGACCAACACAAATTTTCACAAACAAAAACAAACTAACTTTTATATATGAAAGTACACTTTTTAGAAACACAATTTTATAATTACACAATCACACATATTAAACAAACTAATTATAAGTCAGTGTCGAAATCAAGCCACAACACTAAACGCCGTCACAAAACTATACACACAATCAAAGTTCAGAATTCTAAAGCAAAAAAAAAAAAAAAACAAATTAAATCCACACAATTACACTAAATATATATAATGTTCTAAAATAGATAGAGAATTTAAAGTCTTCAATTATTAC
>NW_018230108.1:27715-28483 GCF_001263595.1 Phalaenopsis equestris | reverse complement strand
CCCATTTTCTTTAAACATCCGAACTAATCCTACTTCAAAAGTTCCATTTTGATCAAAATTTTCTTTCATTCTCCAATCTAGGTGATCAAAAAGTTATTTAAGATCTCCTACCACATTCACAATACTCTGAAGTTCCCTTTTAATTTTCTTCAATTTTTTTTTACAGAGCATGCGAACTTCCAACTGTTGGTGGTATTAAAGGAGTTGAAGCATGTGAAGAGTGATTTATGATGGCTTCTAATACTTTATTTCCCTTTCCACAGTAATTCTCATTTATAGGATTCATGGGCTCCCCAAGTAATAAAGTCTTTTCCCAACTTTCATATGGAACTTGGGCTTGACTGCAAATCAAAAAGATGGAAGATGGATGCCCAAGTCCATAAATTGGTCCAATAGTAAGGATACCCATAATAGATTTAAATATAATAGATCCTATATGAATGGTTTTTTCCATTTGAATGCAGTACTTTAAAATATCACACTCTTTGGTGACTCTACTAATTTTCATAGTATGGAGTAATTTTGCAGTAATAAAGAAATGCGTTGCTTCGAAATTAGATTAAGTAATGAAGTGGAGAAACTAACATATCCTTCATCTCGTGTCTCCCACATATCAATTTCATCCTTCAGAAGATTATACACGTCTTGCATCAAATCTCGTGTCAGAATGAAATTTGTATAATGACAGATTGGAATGTTGTCTATCATATACAATTCATTAATCCTTGCAGGAGTAAATGGTACAGCCTTACCTCGTACGAAGAAAAC
>NW_018230108.1:25096-27532 GCF_001263595.1 Phalaenopsis equestris | reverse complement strand
TTTATCGTATAATCGCTGCGCGTCAAAACTAATAAACTGTCTTTTGTTGACAACTCCATACCTCAAAGTATTTCTAGAATTGGAAGCCATGGAATATGAAAATAAGAAGTTTCTAGGCATCCAAGGATGTTTCTAGGCCTTTTTAAACTTATCCAGGCAGTTATTATGAAGTGAAATCATGCCAAAATCCGCCAAAAGTAATCTAAAACCATCCAACTGCACTCAGCACTGTCGGCGCTCCCGATTGACGCTGCCAGTGTTGATCTCCATTATCTAGGGCGCCATCGGCCAAAATTGTGATTTTTATTTTTTTATTCAATTTGATTCCAAATTTTCCACTAATACCAATATATTTGATTCCAAATTTTCCACCAAATTTTCCACTAATACCAATATTTGACTTAATTTATAATAAATGTAATTTTGTAGGATTATTATCTATTAATATATAAGACTCTTAATATACTTATTAAGCAAAATAGTAAGATATCTAGATATATATGTAAATAGATATATATATGGTTTGCCTCCCACAAAGCGCTTAGTTTAACATAGTCAGCTCGATTCAACATCAAAATTTTTTTAAATTGTGGCATGTGCCCTTCATAATAATATTTCAATCGATGCCCATTAACTTTAAATATCTTTCTAGTTTTAGGATCTTTAATAACAACTCTTTCATAATGATAGACTTTAATCATATTGAATGGTCCTAACCATCTAGATTTTAGTTTTCCTGGAAATAATTTCAATCTAGTATTCTATAATAGAACTTCTTATTCAAGTTCAAATTTCTTCTTAACAACCTTCCGATCATGCCATACTTTCATTTTCTCTTTGTATTTTTTCATATTATCATATGCTTCATTTCAAATCTCCTCAAGTTCATTGAGTTGCAAAAACCTTTTCTCACCAGCATCCTTTAAATTAAAATTAAATTCTTTAATAGCCCAAAATTCCTTATGTTCCAATTCTACTGGTAAATGACATGCTTTTCCAAAAATCAATTTATATGATGACATTCTTATAGGAGTTTTATAAGCAGTTATGTATGACCATAATGCAGTATATAGTCTAGCAGATTAATCCAATTTATAAGGATTTACAACTTTATCTAAAATTCTTTTAATTTCATGATTAGATACTTATGTCAAACCACTAATCTGGGGATGATAAGAAGTTAAAATTTTATGCATTATATTATATTTTTTCACCAATCTCGCAATTTTTGCATTTCTAAAATGAGATCCTCTATTGGTAATGATTACTCTCGACATTCCATATCTTGTGAAAACATTTTTAATTAAAAATTTAGAAACACTCCGAGCGTCACATCTAGGCACAGCAATAGCTTCAATCCACTTAGAAATATAATCAACAACAAGTAATATATATAAATTTTTAAATGAAGGCATAAATGGTCCCAGAAAGTCTAATTCCCACACATCAAAAATTTCAACTTCTAATGTGTAATTTATAGGCATCTATCGTATGTTTTAATATATTCAATAACATCTCTAAAAATAATAGGCCAAAAAAATCTAGCTTGCAAAATTTTATATGCAGTTCTATTTATTCCAAAATGTCCTCCAAACTCAGAATCACGGCATCTTTCAATTATCTGTTGAGTTTCTTCATAAGACACACATCTTCTAATAATTAAACATTTACATTGTTTATATAAATATGAGTCATCCCAAAAATATTCTTTTGAATCATAGATAAATTTTTTTAATTGTGGATTCTTGATATCAGGTGGTAGAATGTTACTTAAAATATAGTTTACTATATCAGCATACCATGGTACATCCATATCATCAATACTATATAAATGTTCATCAAGAAAATTTTCTAAAATTTCATTTGCAAAATTAGTTAATATTTTTATTTCTTTTCTAGATAAATGATTAGCTATTTAATTATCATTTCCCTTTTTATCTACCACGGTAAAATCAAACTCTTGCAATAGAAGTATCCCTCTAATTAATCTTGGTTTAGCATCCTTCTTTTGCATCAAATATTTATTAGCAGAATGATTTGTATGCACTGTACATTTAGTTCTAATTAAATTTATCGAAGGCATAAACAATAGCTAATAATTCTTTTTCAATAGTAGTATAATTAATTTGAGCTTTATTTAGAGTTCTACTAGCATAATATATAACTTTAAGAACTTTATTGTGTCTTTTCCTAATACAGCCCCAATAGCATAATCACTAGCATCGCACATTATTTTAAATGGTTTTTCCCAATCAGGTGGTACTATTATAGGGTGCAGTAATTAATTTTTTCTTTAATAATTCAAATGTTGTTATGCATTCCTCATTAAAATCAAATTTTGTATCTTTTTTTAAAATTGGCATAGGGGTTTAGTTATTTTTGAAAAAATATTTATTTAGCGCCTGTAATAACCAGCCTGTAAAAACTAGCATATCT
>NW_018230108.1:22953-25085 GCF_001263595.1 Phalaenopsis equestris | reverse complement strand
CTTTAACATTATTAGGAGGTGGTAATTTTTCTATAACTTAGATTTTTGCAGGATCTACTTCCATGCCTTTTTCAGAAATTTTATGCCCAAGAACAATACCTTCTGCAACCATAAATTGACATTTTTTCCAATTTAAGACTAGGTTGATTTTTTCACATATTTCCAAAACTTTTTCTAAATTATTAAGACATAACCCAAATGAATTTCCAAAGAAAAAAAATCATCCATAAACACTTCCATTCCATGCTCAATAAAATTGCTAAAAATTCACATCATGCATCTTCGAAATGTTACAGTTGCATTGCATAGTCCAAAAGGCATTCTACGAAAAGTAAAAAAGTAAATGTTCCATACAAGTAAATGTTCCATACGGGCTTGTAAATATTGTTTTCTCTTGATCCTCTAGAGTAATTAGAATTGGTGATATCTAGTATATCCATCTAAGAAGTAATAGTATTTGTTCCCAGCCAATCTATCCAACATTTTATCTAGAAAGAGAAAAAGAAAATGATCTTTTCTGGTGGCCGTATTTAGTTTTCTATAGTCAATACAAACTTTCTAACCAGTTACTTATCTTACTGGTATTAATTCATTTTTCTCATTTTCTCCAGCAGTCACTCCTCTTTTTTTCAGAACACAATGAATTAGGCTTACCCAAGCACTGTCTGAAATAGGATATATAATTCCAGTATTTAACCACTTTAAAATCTCTTTTTTAACAACTTCTTTCATTATTGGGTTTAATCTTCTCTGAAGATCCGCTTTAGGTACATATTTTCATCTAATAAAATTCTGTGCATACAAATTGAAGGAATAATTCACTTAACATCTGCTAAAGTCCATCCAAAAGCCTTTTTATAATTTTTCAACATCTCTATCAATTTTGTTCCATGAATTTCAGTTAACTCAGAAAATATAATAACAGGCAATGTAGATGACTCTCCTAAAAATACATATTTTAAATGGGAAGGTAATATCTTCAATTCAAGTTCAGGTGGTTTAATACTTGAAGGAATAAGATTTTTATTATCATTTTCCAGCAAGTCTAATGCTTCAAATTTGCTCTGAATATAATCTAAATCTTCTTCTTTTACTTCATTTTTAGTTTAATTTATCTTTGAATTCATTCTTAAACTGCTCATTACTTCGACAATCAGCTACTTCCATCCTGAGACATTCATTATCTTTTTCTATTGTAGGATATTTCATAGCTTTGCTATATTAAATTTCACTTCTTGATCATTAACTCTCATCATTAATTCTCCTTTTTGCACATCTACTGTTGCGAGAAATGGTCTCCCTAAAATAATGGGAATCTCTTTATCTTCCTCTATATCCAATACTATAAATTCTACAGGGTAAATAAATTTATCCACTTTTACTAGCACATCTTCTATAACTTCTTTTGGATAAGTTATTGATCGATCAGCTAACTGAAGAGTTACAGTAGTAGGGGAAATTTCTCCCAAATTTAAACATTTAAAAATTGATAAAGGCATAAGATTGATACTCGCTCCTAAATCACATAAAGCTTTTCCGTAAAATTTTTCTCCAATTGCATAAGTTATAGTAAAACTACCAGGATCTTTTAATTTTTCAGGAATCTTTTTTCTGAAAAGTAGTACTACACTCTTAACTAAGTGCAACGGTCTTATGATATGCAAACTTCCTTATCTTGTTTAATACAACCTTCATAAATTTAGCATAACTTAGCATTTGTTCCAAAGCTTCAATAAAAGGAATATTTATCGTCAACTTCTTAAGGATTCTCAAAGATTTTGTAAATTGTTTATCTTTATTCTTTTGTTTCAGTCTTTGAGGAAACAGAGAGGAAACATTTTCTACAAGGCTCTGTGTTTGTTCATTTTCCTGTTGATCATTTTCCATTTCTTCCTTTTTCTTCATCAACTCCTTTTTTCCATTTCTTCCTTTTCTTCATCAACTTCAGTTTCTCTTTGGATTCTTGTTTCAACTTCTTTTCCACTTCATAATTGAATAGCTTTAGTTTGCTCTTTATTTTGATTTTTGGGATTAACTTCCACAGAACTTGAAAGAATTTGAGAAGGTCTATTACTAAGTGCAGTAGCAACATGTCCTAATTGATTTTCAATATTTCTAATAGCAGCCCCTTG
>NW_018230108.1:20746-22574 GCF_001263595.1 Phalaenopsis equestris | reverse complement strand
TACTAATCCATTGTAAAATGTTTGAATTATTAATCAATCTGGTAAAGCATGATGTTGACATTTCCTACGAAGATCTTTAAATCTTTTTCAGGCTTCATATATCAATTCCCCTTCAAACTAACAAAAAATGTAATATCATTGCTAAGCTTAGCGGTTTTCGATGGTGGAAAATATTTTGCCAAGAATTTTTGAGATAATTCTCCCCAAGTTCTAATAAATCCAGGTGCTAACAAATTTAACCAAGCCTTGGCTTTATCCCTTAATGAAAAAGGAAAAATTCTAAGCCTAATAGCATCATTAGACACTCCGTCATATTTAAATGTAGCATAACTTTCACGAAAACTAGCAAGATGTAAGTTAGGATCTTCAGTAGATGATCCTCCAAACTGATTATTTTGTATCATTTAAATAATAACAGGTTTAAGCTCAAATGAATTAGCAGCAACATCAGGATTTTGAATAGTCAAGTGAAGTTCATCTAATGTCGGATTCACATAATCTCTTAAAGGTCTTTATCGATTTTCATTTATTGGATTATCTAAGTTATTCAAATTCAAATTTTTAATTTCTTTTTGTTATTTTCTAATTTTTCTAATAGTACGTTCTAATTTTGAATCGTAAGATACTAAACCTTCAGATCCATTATTTCGCATAAACAAATAAAGTAAGCAAAGTAAAACACTTTAATAAAAATATTTCTTTTTAGATTTTTCACTTTTAATTTTTTTTAATAATTATATTTTTTTATGTTATTTATTATCTCTAACTTTCCTAATTTATCAAAACTATCTAAAACTATTTAATTCAACTGTTACCTTCCCCATGTAACAACACCAATGTGTGATGTTTGTTGGTCTGATTTTTTATTGCGATAGATTATGTAAAATTTAATTAAATATAATTAATTAATATTTGGGTTCTATGCAAGTATAAATCAATCCTACGGGGAATGTTTAAATTGGAATTAAATTGGAAATAACAAATATCGATCCTACGAAAAATGTTTAAATTAAAAATGACAAATTTGCTAGAAAATTTATATAAAGTCAATTGAAATCACTGTCACTAATTTCAATTATTGAGATGTAATCGAAATTAAATTTCTAAACTATTATCAAATCAAATTTGTAAAATTTAAAATAGTAAATACTAATCTATTAACTATGTTTATGTAACGGAGAACATCATTCCCACTACAATGAGGCTATGATAAAATGAGATGAGATAAATGTTCATAATATGTACTGTGCCAAATAGAAGCAATTTTAATTCTCTACCCTGGTACAGTACATAGAAAATCATTGGTTAATCTCAGTGTTTAGTCCCTAAATCCGTGACTAGGCTAGGAGGATACCAACTCTCACTCCAGAGCTCCCACTTCCAAATGAATGTTAGCTCTCGCTTCAGTTTTTAAACACTAAGACTGAATTGAAGATTTTAGTCTGTCACCCTTAAGGTCCTCCAATTCTACACCTAACAAAGAATATTTCTTTATTTATTTGCACTTAATTCCATAAACGATGTTCTCCTTCATGGAATCAAATGTGATCCTTACTCTATTGTAGAACTCGTACTCCATTTCCCGGATCATATGTTCTTAACAATTCGATTGGCCAGATCAAAAAGTAAATTAAGTTCAGAGTTGAAAAATCATCACAATTTATTTTATAATTTAATATTGGCACATTCATAGTATCTCTTTGTTTCACCATATCTCGGAGTAGAGAGAGAAATAGAGGGAACTACTCAGACTTCACGAGAAAGAATTAACAAAACACACATTTCATATATAAAATAAAGTTCATACAACACTGATAAACAAACAATA
>NW_018230108.1:11873-20643 GCF_001263595.1 Phalaenopsis equestris | reverse complement strand
ACTTTTCTCCTTCTCCAACACTCTTACAAAAAGTTTCACACTAAATATCACCACAAAAACTCTAAAATATGAAATCAAAATCACTAATTGACTCCAATATGGAAGTGGAATGGAATGATGTGGTGCAAAAAATGAAAGTAGAGGAGTGAAAAACGTAGAGGAGTGCTTTTTCTGATGAAATTTGACCCCAAATAAAGCCCAAGGTCGGTTCTCCAAGAGGTGCCTCCAAAATCTCTTCAAAAAATTGTCCAAATACATCCAACCATTTAGAAACGGGGTCTGCACTGCCTTTGGCGTCGTCGGCACTGAGTAAAAAAATCTTTGCGTTAACTTGTTCTGCGCCGTCGGCACTGCAGGCGCTGAGCATTTCTTAAAAAACGTCATTTTGACTCCAAATTTCATCCTTTTTGCTTTTTTTTGCTTTAAGCCCTAAAAATCAACAAATTTTAAGAAAACATCAAAATATCTTCCATTAAAGTGCAATATCATCAAAAATAGGTATAAAATATGGGTCTAAAAATGCATACATTTTAGGTGTATCAAGCTCTTCTTTATTTCTTAGGGAAGAAGAAAGTTATATTGTGTTTACATTGCCTTGCATCAAATTATTTCATAGTATTTGAATTTAATGTGCTATAAGATGATGTGTCTTGTTTTTTTCTTCATGCAATTTGAGTAATTTCCTTTCTCTTTCCTCTTTTAATGGATTAACATCATGTGTAAGGTTTAAATTAAAGTAGACTCTTGTTGCTTCATGGAATGTGATGGTATTTCATCTGTATTTAATTTACCTTGCAAATTGATCATTTGTGATGTTAAAATTTGTTGTAACCCCATAATGATCCGCGAGGGCTATGGCTTCAAACAACTAGTGAATACTACACTGACTTATTTGGAGAAGGCAAAGTAGCCCTTAGGTTAGTGCAAATAAATAGGGATATAAATTGTAATGTGTGTAAATTAGAGACTATAGGGTGACAAGCTAGAATCCTAACCAATTTGATCTAGGATTTCATGAAATAAATCTAGGTTAACCAAATTGAGGATATGATTTGGTGACTCTAGGGTGACTAACTATAATGGTAACCAACGTATTCTAGGGTTTAATGAATTCAAATTTGATTTACCTAACTTCTTCATACACTCAAAAGAGGGTAAAGAAGATATATGCTCCTATTTGTCACACGTTTATTTTAAAATTCTTGTTGACCCACACCTAAAATAGGTACTAGTTTCATTATAAGTGGAGGGAACCTCTAATTAGCTTGAACTTTCTACTTCATTTAGCTTAGTGCATTTAGATTATTAGGAACTTAGAAGAGTAAAAGTGGTTTAGTAGGATCCCCTAACACATCTTACATAAAATAAATTTCCAAGCTAAGACTATTTGAAATCAACTATAACTTTTTTGAAGTCATTTAAATTTAATGGCTTTCCTGAATACTCTAGGTTTAATGAAAATCTTATATTGCTTGAGTGATACGTGCACTTGCATTTATACCTAGAAAATAATATTTAAATGTGATAAATCTTGAGTGATATTATTTATAAAACTGATTTTAAATATAATATTTCATCTTAGTATCACTAGGTACTGTAGAGTTACCAGTGATCAAGTTTTTGGTGTCGTTGCTGGGGAAAGCAACAGTTAATTTGACTTAGAAAAATTTTAGTTGGACTTATTAGACTTAGAATAGGAAATAGTAGTGTTATTATATAGTGTATTTTAAGTAATGTGTGATTTTTAAAAAGAGAAACCTAAAATGTTATTTTTAAGTGTTTGAAGTGCTTGATATTCATCATTTTATTTAAGTCTTTAGAATTGAATGTGTAGTTCAGGAGCTACAGACCTTGAATCCTATGACTCACAACTAGAGAGAACTTTTAGGAGGGTTAAAAAACATAAAAGATTTCAAGATTCTATTGTAGAAATGATGAATATTCATGAAAATGATATGCTAACTATTTTAACTTCTCAGGTTGCAGATGTTGCGAGAAAATTAGACCAATATAATGTGATTTATCCTCAAGGACCCCCTATCACTGAGGAATATTAATATGAGCAATTGGTTGATCCTAACACTTTTGAAACTATCCATGAGATAAAAAATGACTCAAATAACATTTATTTCAATTATTACAACTCAGATGGGAGGATCATTCCAACTTTAACTGAAATAAAAATTTTAGAGGAAAACAATTGGGGGAGATAATCAAGCTAAAATCCTATAGGTAATTGAAAATCCTATAGGTAATTGAAATAACCAGGGTAATTCTAACTTTAGACCTTCTTTTCCTCTTAAATTTAACTCTAGCCCATAGTATAAGGAGAGGAAGTTATCATTAGAAGAGGTTGTTAGTCAAATGAGTAGTCAAATGCAAAGCCAAGAGGTTGCAATAAGGAATATAGCAAAATAGCTTGGACAAATTGCTAACTCACTTAGCAATCATTTCCAAGGAACTCTTCCAAGCAACACTGAGATAAAACTAAGGAGAAGAATAGTGAGAAATTAAAACCGATAAAGTTAATGAGAAGAGAAGAATTGGAGGATGTGATTCAAAAGAATGTTGAGATGGAAAATGAGAAAGAGGAGATCGAAAGACCTATGAAAGAAATTTTTAAGAAATTGGAGGAACTTATTTCTCCGGCCATGATAAATGTTGAAAGGCCACCTCTAGTATCTCCTCAGAGACTCCAAAAACAAAAATTAGACCAACAGTTGTTAAGATTTATAAAAGTATTCAAGAAATTATGTAACCTAGTAGAATTTGATCCAAAACCTAAAAAATCTAAGAATAACGTGACTCAAAATTTAAGACCTAAACCTATCTTATAAGGATCCATTTCTTATGAATTATGAGGGAGAAATTAATATGAAAATAGAGAAAATTATTGTGAGAATGCTGGATATAGAAAGAATCATTAGAAATAATAATTTGAATAGATTCTCTACATACCCTCAAGATGATTTTTATGGAGCTAAGAAAGGTAGGTTAAAAGAAAAACTAAAATTTGAGGATTTAGTAGAAATTTCAAGATAAAAAAAATATTGGGCGATTGAACACGGATTACTAAATTGAAATTTTGATATGGGAGGAATCATTTCATCAGGTTGATGGCGTTAAACCAAGCACTTCGTGAGAGGCACCCCATAGTTATTTTTGTTAACTGTATTGGAATGTTGTATCTATGTTAATATGTTTATGAGTTGTAATTGTATGAGGTGTAATGTGTTTATTTTATCATGGAGTGATTTGTTTATTATTTTGGTGAATGTTTAGAGTGATAGGAGATTGATTTAATTGTTTTGTTACACGAGGAAGAATTGACCTCATTTATGTATCGATGATTGTATGTGTTACAATAGTGTATATGGTTTGGAGAACATTTTAATATATTAATTCTTATGTTGATACCTGTTGTGCTAGTAAACTTTTCTTTAGTTTAATTTCATTTCAACATGTTTTATTTTAGATTTACTTTCTGCTGCATATTGTTTTATCCTGAAGAATACTTGTAGTTGTTTCTGATAAACATTTGTGATAGATAGATTTTATGAGATATTTTTCTTCCTACTTATATGTTTTGTATTGAATGTTATGCATATTAAAAATCATTTTGGCGGGGGGGGAGAGGGTGAAAAAAATATTTTTAAAGCTTAACTTTATTTGTCCTTAGTAGTCTACATATTCAATTAATATCACTTTAAAATGACTTGTCATATGTGGAGTTACCTTTAGAAAATTATAATTTTAACCTTGGTATTTGAATTTGAATTTGATGTGTTATAAGATGATGTGTCTTATAGTTTTCTTCATGCAATTTGATTAATTTCATTTCTTCTTACTATTGTAATGAATTAGCAGCATGTGTAAGGTTTAAATTAAAGTAGAATCATGTTACTTTATGGAATGTAATGGTATTTAAATAGTAATTAATTTACTTTGCAAATTGGTCATTTGTCATGTTAAAATTCATTGTGAACCCATAATGATATGAGTGGGCTATGGCTTCACAAGTAGTGAATACTACACTGACCTATAGGGGGAAAGAAAAGTAGTCTCTAGGTTAGTGTAAATAAATAGGGAGATAAATTGTAATGGGTGTAAATTGGGGACCCTAAAATCATAACCAATTTGATCTATTTTTTTCATAAATTAAAGCTAGGTTAGTCAAATTGAGGGCATGATTTGGTGACTACAGAGTGACAGGCTAGAACGGTAACCAATGTAATCTAGGGTTTAAAAAATTGAAACTAGGTTTACCTAACTTCTTTATGCACTTGGAAGAGGGTACAAAAGATAAATGCTACTATTTATCACAAGTTTATTTAAAAATTCTATTTTATTTACACCTACACAAGCTACTAATTTCATTACAAGGGGAGGGAACAACTAATTAGCTTGAACTTTATGTTTCATTTAGCTTAGTGTATTTAGCTTATTAAGAACTTAGAAGAGCAGAAGTAGTTTAGTAAGATCCCCTAACACATTTCCAAGCTAAGTCTTTTTGAAATCGGCTAGAATTTTTCTGAAGACATTTAATATTAATGGCTTTCCCTGTGGGTTCAATACCCAGCGATATGTGCACTTGCGTTTATACCTAGTGAATAATATTTAAGTGTGGTAAATCTTGAGTGATAAAATTTATAAAACTCATTTTAAGTATAATATTTCATCTCAACATCACTAGGTATATCGTAGAATTACTAGCGGTCACTACCCCTTCTCAAGATGGCAATGCACCTTATTGCTCCATCCTTCTTCATATCAAAAGTGTGTTCTTTCATTATCTCTTTATAATATTGAAATAATTAATTTATTTGCTCCAAATCACCCTTTGCTAGTTCAAAAAATTTTAGACGGTTAACCCCCTTTAAACTCAATCGATCAAAATTTTTTTGTCAAAATCCTTTATTCAAGTGGTCTATTTTAAGTAGGGCTATCAAAATGGCTCACTGTTTGTGAACAACTCGTGTTTGACTCGTTAAGCAGCTCACGTTCGGCTCATTCACTAATTTAAGGAGCCAAGCACAAACAAAGATCTATTATGTCGTGTTTGGCTCGTTTTGACACAAAATACTACTCATCAATTTTTTTTTTTTTTTAGAAGGAGCATTATTCGGCTCCTTACATGTTAAATATAAAGAAGAACTACAAAGTACTAATTTAGGAGTGGTCCCCTGTCTAGAAAACCAAAATAACAAAACATGACTCACTCATAAGGGGGTGAACCACCCACATACAAACCCAAAAAAAGCTCAAAGCAAATGAAGGTAAGGAATAGCTAAACTATCTCCATGTAACAGAAAATCTAGCTGAGCTGAGGGAATAGACCCAACTAAAATTTTTTCAGTATTTCTCCCTAAGGCAGCTAAGCAGTGAGCAGGACCATTACCTTCTCTCAGAATTTTCTGAAACTTAACTCTTACATTATTCAGGAATTGCTTAAGTTTGTTAATCCATCTGAGAATATACTAGGGAGGTTCCACTTCCTTCTGCAGTATCCTTACACACATGTTGAAGTCAGATTCAACAATTAAATTGTTGATCTTACTTTGGTTAGCAAAATAGATAGCCCAGTATATTGTTATCATTTCAATTTCCAGTGCATCAATAGCCCAAGTTGGTGAGGAAAAGTATATCAAACACTTCCCTAGGGAGTTTCTAAACACTCCCCCAAACCCAGATGATTCACTAGTAAAGCTTCCATCAGTGTTTACTTTCAGCCAACCTAAAGGACGAGGGGTCTAAAGAACCAAAGTTGGCTTGTATATCTGCTGAATTTTCACATTAGGCCTCCAATCTAGAAATAGATTAGGGAAGTGCTGATATTTAATAATTTTTTGCATATATGAAGTGCAATTGAACACCACAGTCTTATCTATAGGTTTGAAATCTTCAAACTTAGCTTGATTTCTACTAATCTTCTACTCATCCAGAGAAACCAGGCTACTATGCAAGAAATAATCAACAAATTAGCATCTTTCCATTCCTTCCAGCAGTAGAAGAATATATCCCATCTAACTTTAAAGGTATCAATATTTAACTACCTTAAAAGATTAGACCAAATCCTTTGAGAGAAAGGATAGGAGAAAAATAGGTGGTCTAAGGTTTCTTCCTCTCCATTACATAAGTAACAGCAAGAAGGGCCCCTTATTCCTTTCATTTTCAAAATGTCATCAGTTGGAAGCAAGGATTGACAAAGTCTCCAACAGAAAAAGGACATAGAGGGGGTCAACCACTTACACCAGATAGTTTTACCCCACAAGACAGGTTGCCACTTGTAAAAGTTTTGAAATATATAAGCAGACAGCTTCTGTGATGCAGCTTGCCTAGTAACCATTTTGTATTTTTGTTCAGGGCAGAAAGAGGTGTTCTTTACCCATTCTAGTTGTTTATCATTTAAAATAGTATTCAACATGTTACAATTTCATTGGTTATCATACCAATATTCCTTCACCTTAGATTGATAATTGGGGTTTGGGGAGGAGCAACCAAGTTGTTCACCATTCCAAGTCCATTTGTCTAACCAAAAGTTAACTTAACCTTCTCCTAGTTCCCAAATAAACAAGTCTTCAGCTTGAGTTCTGATCTCCAATAATTTATTCCAAAGTCTGGAATCACCAAGCTTTTTTGTAGCCAGACTAGGATGTATAGATCTGCAGTATGTCCCTTTCATAAAAAGAGCCCAAAGACTGTCCTGGGCCCTAAATATTATCCAAAGCTTACAAAGACTGATGAAGCTTAGTTGTTGGAAGTCTTTGAACCCCAGACCACCAACATGAAGATGTTTACAGAGTTTTTGCCATGGTAACCAATGAATCTGCTTTTTCTGTCCAGCCCACTAGAATTTATTGAACATTCTCCCCCGCAGCACTTGAGTTCCTTCTTTCATTGTAAACATTTGGAGAGCATAGGAAGGAATGACAGTCAAGATAATTTTAAGAAGAGTTATTCTTCCACCAAGCATTTGGAGAGCATAGGAAGGAATGACAGTCAAGATTATTTTAATAGAGTTATTCTTCCACCAAGGGAGAGGAAGGAGTTTGTCCATCATTATAGTTGAGCTTGGATAGGATCAATGAGCAAAGTTTAGATGTTAGATATGTCAAAACATTTTTTTTTTAATAAGTTGAACCCCCGGGTACTTGATTGGCAAATTGGCAAGACTAAACCCAGTATACTGAACAGTCCAATGCTTTATTTGTGGAAAATTATGAGAAAATTATGAATTTGTGGAAAATTATGAGAGCTAGTAAAAATCTGACATTTTTGTTTGTTAAGTTCCATACCTGAAATTTGTTGGAAGTGTTTAAGCCCTTGATAAAGCTTCTTCACAGCAATCTTTGTAGCCCTGAAGAAAATGATAATATCATCAGCATATGACAAGTGACTCACACCAACATTAGATCTATGATGATAGGCCAAATAAGGATATGTAGTAAACATATGGTTCAGTAATCTTGATAAATAATCCATAGACAAAATAAAGATAGTTGGTGACAAGGGGTCCCCTTGTTTGATGCCGCTAATAGCACTGAAGAACCCATGGTTTTGCCCATTGGTTAACATAGAGTGATTGTTACATTTAAGCCATCTCCTGATCAAACTTTTGAAATCTTCATAAAAGCCCCTGGCAGCCAAAATTTCCAAAATGTCCCAATTGATGGAGTCATAGTCCTAATTGATGGAGTCATAGGCTTTTTTAATGTCCAGCTTAAAGATAACATTAATGCCTCTACACTTACTATCTATATCCTATAGACGTTCTTGAGCAAGTAGAATATTTTTAGTGATATTTTTGCCTTTAACAAAAGCCACTTGGTTATTGCTGATAAGTTGTTGTAGGTATGGTTGAAGCCTAGTGACAATAATTTTACTTATTACTTTGGATACCACATTGGTAAGGCTAATAGGTACGAAATCTCCCCAGCTTTTCATAATCTGATTCATGGGAATCAGTGTGATAGTAGAAGCAGTGAAGTATCTTAGAGGATCCACACCCCTGAAAAATTCTTGAACAACAACAATAAAGTCCCCACTAATAAGAGGCCAAGATTTTGTATAGAAGTTTGCAGTAAAGCCATCTGGTCCAGCCACCTTGTGCCCATCAATAGACTCCAATGCTGTTTAATTTCTCCTTCAAGAGGAATATTTGTTAGTTTCAAGTTACAGCCAGCCAAAAGTTCAACATTAATTTGAGGTCTGCAAATTTGTTGAGTAGTTGAGTACTGAAGATCTGCAAATTGGTTGAGTACTGAAGAGGTTATGGAAATAGTTGACAGCATCTTGTGCAATTGCCTTAGCATCAGATAGACATAATAGTTTAGAATTAGTAATAGACAGGATCATGTTACACTTCCTCCTGTATTTAATACAGGCATGATAGTAGTTGGAATTCCTATCTCCCTCAGTAAATTTGGTGAAAGCAGCTTTTTGTTTCAGAAAGCTTTCAAAATAATTAATTTGCATGAGAAGTTCTTCATTGGCTTTATGCAAATCATTTTCAGAATACTCTCCCCTTTGAAAGCCTATCTCCATAGCAAGAACCTTATCTTGGGCAGCCTTGAAGGTGTCATTAACATTCCCAAAGTTGTTCCAATTCCACTTTTTAAGCTGAGAAGCAACATTTTTTTGGAGATGCCACAGGTTGATCCAGAGATTTTTCTCATTATCAGTAATCCACACTTTTTTTACTTCCCCAAGAAAGTAAGGATGGAGAACCCACATATTTTGAAATCTAAAAGGGGAGTTCTTAGGGCATTCA
>NW_018230108.1:8574-11656 GCF_001263595.1 Phalaenopsis equestris | reverse complement strand
TATATATATATATATGTTGATGACTAGTATTTTGAAAAATTTTAATTGTCTAAAATGCTTCAAAAATTTATAATAAATTAGAATTATAAATTAAGAAAACTGAATAAAAATTATTAAATTTGATTCAAATGATGTTTTAATATAAACAATAATTTTTACATCTACTCCCAACCCTTAACATCTTATGTGCACGTGATTAAGGTTGTCAAAACGACTCTTTATTCATGAACATCTTGTGTCCGGCTCGATAAACAAACGAGCCGAACACAAAAAGACTTTTTGAGTCGAAATCAAAACGAGCCAGGGCTCGCTTATGTTCGGCTTGTTTATACCCCTAATTTTAAGCTTCATTATTAAACTTCAAGTATATTTATCACCAATTTGAGAAGACTAAATACCATACAACTCTCTCTATATATATATTTGGTTTAAGATAGTTAAAAATGATGAATTCTTCATTAGATTAAGTGGTTTCATGACTCTTAGTTTCAAATATGAATATCGCATTCGTCTTGTTCTGGTCTCTTTTCTACATACAATAAGTCAATTGTTCAATAAAAAAAAAATTGAAGCGAAATTCTAAAAAGGAGTGTTTGATATTTATAATTAAGTAAAAAATATTTATTAGATAAAAATTTAAATGAAGCTTGAACAAGATTTGCATTTGAGTTTTCATTATTTTCTTAAAAGGCAAATTTAATATGTGTTCTAAATTTATGGTTGATTTTAATTTATTTTTTGGTTTGTTGATTAATATACATTTTTTTAGAAAATGTGAAATTAATTACTTTAAATACTCTTTCAAATGTTTAGGTTTTGTTATTAATTAACATAGTAGTTTAATAATCTATCTACCAAAATAATTGTAAAATATTTTAAATGATTATTTCATTTCTCAATTCCTATACTTTAAAAATATAAGATGTGGAACTGTTTTTTTATTAGGCACTAATCCTCATTTTATTAGAGATTGATATCATTTTTCTTTTTTTTTCTTTTTTTTTTTTGCGTTATTTAGATCAATCAAGTTTATTTTTTTAGATGAATAATGGCATGCAATTATATCTTAGTCTCCAATAAAAATTGATTTATCTACCAAGAAAATGATAATTTCTTAATTTATATTATTAATCAATCAATAAAATTCCAAATAGTCTCTTACATAATTGTTTACATATCTTATTAGTATGATTATTAAATTATTACATCATTTCATAATTATTTATAGCATTTAAAATTACCTAATATAACAAAATTTTATTTATCATAATTATAATTATAATTAATTGTTAATTAACTCTTTGCTTATAGAACATGACTATTACTCAATTAATACATTGTTCTTACATTTACTAAATTTATTTAAACATTTGATTCAGTTTCTATTTGTGTAAATTTTCATTCGATTCAGTTTCTATTTGGATTTTTTCTGTGTGCGAATATGATTATCATTTTTTGTTCTCCTTTTAATGAGGACCTCAATCTTTTTGTAAATTTCAGTTTCATCAATGAAACTTTCCTTGTTTTAAATAAATCAAATTTCTTAAGTGTTAAATAAGAGTATTTGAATGAATTAAGGGTACGTTTGGGGTGGCGGTGCGATACTCCACCACGGTTTTTTCGTGTTTGGCAAAATTGTACATTGCCTACATTCACAAAAAGCACCGGCTTAAAAATATCTTATCCCACCAAACCTGACTACCTGCAATGGCTGCTTTAAATCTGTGGTTTGATATTTTCAAAATAAAATTTTAATTTGCGATAGTTACTGCAACTTTTTGAACAGCTTCTTTTTCAACAACTCACAGTTGTTTCTTCAACCAAAAAGACCCTAAATTTATATTTGTAAAAAAATATTGGAAATTGGCAATGATATATAGTTCAATCATTCAATCAATTACTCATGCAGTGGGTACAAAAGCATTTTAAGTTAAAAATCGTTCAATTATTTAATCAATTACTCGTACAATGGATACAAAATTGCTTTTTAAATAAAAAATCTAAACATGTATTAAAATTTAGATAACTTAAAAATATTTTCTTATTATCAAGCAACTCTTTACATTAAATAAAACACAATGAATGAAAATCAAACGGTAAGACAAAATTGTATTTGAATATAAATTTACCGTTGAAAGCTCTGTAATAAAAGTAATTGTATTATTAAAATGCGTAGATTAGCATGAAGATTTAAACGATCTATTAATCATGGTTATAAAATATAAAAAATAATAAGGTGTTAATGTTCTGAAGCTATAATGCATTTATCATTATCATTTAATTAATCATATCAAATAGTAATTCCGTTACATCATATGTACTGGATCAAATGTTTAACACTATTTAATTAACTATATCATAAAAATAAAATTATGGCAAGATTAATGCATTCATGAAAGCAATTTGTTTAACGAAATAAACTTTTATATAACTCATCAGATTATATACACGAGAATCATATATAAGATGAATAAAAATGATACTACCATACTTAATGAAAAAAATATAAGCTTTTACAGCACCATAAGATCAGCAACAACAATTTCCTCTTATTAATATTAGCTCTTTTCTTAACAAAATTAAATCAACTTCCATATCATTTATTTCTGTATATTTTAAAAGGGAGTTTTTAATAGTAATTATTTCGTATCACTCTCCCTCTCTTAGAAGAGAAATTATTACATCAGGAGTCCTAATATATCTGGACTTCAATCAGAACCTGGCACGTGTACAAACATACCTCTAATTTTATAGAGGAACCCGTTTATACACATGATAAGTACTGATTCAAATTATGATACAAAATTTTATAAAAAAAAAAAGAGGACATTTGCGTGGTTGAGAGGTCCACTGGTGCAAAGCAACCGGACAAACTTGTGTTGACGATGAGCTATCTTGTCAGCTGTCCATCACGGAAAAAGCGGAGATTGATGGAAGAGACTTAAATCATGGACATCTGTGCACATTATTTATCTTTTCCCTTGGACATCATAACTAGGGTTTCCATATACACGCTGTGGATCGTCTAACTGGTACTTTTAGCGGCCGCTGCTACAGTGAATCTGGAGGTGTTTAGAACCGT
>NW_018230108.1:0-7354 GCF_001263595.1 Phalaenopsis equestris | reverse complement strand
ATTAAGTTACAATAAACCTAAGATTTATAACTTGCTAACTTATAATAATGAATCATAAACTAAAATTACAATCGCCTGATTATGTATTACTATAACCTAATAGAAAACTAACTCCGAGAGCTTGACCTATGTGTTGTTCAAAGTATGATAGAGTTGAAGGAATAACATTATGGTCTAATGAAGTAGTTGAGAGACAACTATGCTAATATTAATAGACCTTAACCATATTGTTTTCACTTATCAATCCAAGATAAAATGAATAACCAATATATTCACTTGTTATAAGGGACAAAACAAAATTTTAATCATGAATAATATTCCTCCCTTTCCACATTGCATTGCATTCAAAAGTACAAAGAAGTTTACAATTCTTGTAGTTTTTATCTTTGGCTAAATTGTATTAAAATATAAAGTAATTGGATTAATCTCAAGATATCATAGATACCTTTGCTATGGTTGTCAATTACATCATATATGGAAGAAGAGTTTAGAAAAAGTAAAAAAGCACTTTTCCAAAGTTAGTTTTGCATCATTTCTAATAAAAAGGTGATTGGCGTGTTTTATTTTGATATTTCTTGAAATGTTTTGAAAGAGGGGATTCCCATACTTAAGATATTAAGTTTGTTTGTTACTTATCTTTTCTCTAAAATTTTTAAATCAAGAAATTAATCAAATTGGGCATCCATGCAAAGTGAACTTGAAATTCATATTTCTATTATGTTTTCCTGCTTGGCCTTTATGTGACTATTTTTCACATTAATGATTCTTATGATATGGATTACAAATAATGATATGGTAGTGCTCGTCTTGCGTAACTACTAAGAAAAATTAAATTTGTTTCATATCCCCACTAGGCTGATAAGCTGAACTTTTATAAAAAAGAAAAAAAAAGGCAAAGATGAAGACAATTTTAGAATGTTTTTGTTGGATTAATCATCAAGATTCTTAAGGTTTACATAGCTTAGACCTTATAAAGGCCCTAGTGTATGAAATAGAACTTGATCTTCATGTTGTTTTTAGGGAAGCACAAAAATAAATACTCTATTTATTTTTATATCTACTTATAATTCAGATTAACTAATTCAGAATGTAAGTCCATGTTAACTATTTACACATAGCATAAGAGCCTTATCAAACTCAATTGTGATCTTCCTTTAAAAAAAGACTAGGCTATTTCAAACCAACAATTGAGTGGATTTGAAAGTGAAGCCCACTGAAGTGAATTTCAATCATCTTATTAATATTTTGTCAACTTATATAATTTTAAATTTTGATTTGTAGTATTTATCAAATAAAAATTTACATTCACACCACACAAATTTTTTTCATTGGCATATTTAATAGCTGTATTTTCATTTTTAAAATAAATTACACTTTAGTGTCATAATCATATTGAATTTATGAATGAAGATGTGTCTTTCAATCAAAAAAATTAAAATTAGATATATTTTTAATTCAATTTTTGAAATTTTGATGTTATATAATATAATACAAAATTTTAGTTGTTAGGCATCTTAATGCACATAAATTGTGCGGTATGCATGTAAATTCCTCTTAGTTGAATTGCAATATGTTTCAATTTTAATATTCAAAACTAAATTTGAATTAGTTCAAATTATATCTATGTGATAAGTCTAACACAATGACACTACAATAGTATTGAATAGAAAAATTAGTCAAAAAAAATAAATAAATTTAATAGTAAGATTCTTATATAACTTCTTAAAAAAAACATATTGGACAAGCACATCTAAAACACTAAACATGGGAGCAAGCCTAAACCAAGTGTATCCAAGATCTACTTGTATCAATAGTTGGCCTTAGGTTTAATGAAAGTCAAACTCTAAGATTGTATAAGTCAAACCCACCTTGAATCATGATTAAGAATCTCGCCCCTTAATTAATTTAGAGTTTGACCTAATAAAAACCAACAACCTATATAGACAAAAAAGAATAAATAATTACATAACTATTAGACCCTGATATTGTTTCAATTACGGTAAAACCCTAATTAAGCTAATCAATGGTTCATGGTTCAAGTAGGGTAGTCAAAAAAGCTTGTTGTTCGCGAACAGTTCATGTTCGGTTTGTCGGAAAGTTCATGTTTGATTTGTTCGATAAGCAAATCAGATGCAAGAGCAATTTTTTTTGTTCGGTTTATAAATGAACCAAACACGAACAGTCATTTATTCGATCGTGTTCGAATCGTTATTGTTTGAATTATAAAATAATTAAAAATAATTATATAAAAAAACTTATAATATTTTAAAAATAATTGTATATTCTAAAAATTTATCATATTTTAAGAAATTAAATCCTATAAATTATAATTTGATCTTCAGATTTGCAACTTGGCTTATATTAAATTCTATAATTTTGTATTTACATTCACGTTCGTCTCTTAGCTTAAATTTTTCTTATAATTTTCTTAGGATTATTTATTTCTTTGAGTGAAACCTTGATTTTGAGAGTGAAATCTCGCATATTGCCTCTAGATCTGAATTTTTTTATGGATGAGATATGATTTTATGGTTTTATTATGAAGTGTGCTTCAACTATTTTGCATTTATGATGTGATTCATACAGGTTTAAGTATTAATTTTTTATAGGTTTAAACTTTTAAAAAATTTCGAACAATTCAAACAATACAAACAAATCTGTAAGATTTCAAACAATTCAAACAATTCGAACGATTTGAACAATTCGAACAATTCGAACATTTCAAACATTTCAAACATTTTTCAAACAAATCAAATTGAAAACGAACAATAATTTCAAGAACAATTTTAAACACAAACATATTAAAAACACACGCAATTTCAAATGAACTTAACACAAGTAGGAGCTCTGTTCGTTCGTGTTCGGTTCGTTTACACCCCTACGTTCAAGTGTTATATCTATTTGTTCCTATGGTGTTGTGCATGTTTTCAAAATCTTGTTGATATGAAATGAAATAATGCTCTAGCTTCAAATGCAAATTAGAATATGTAACATGCTTAAGCCACTTATTAATTTAAGTAAAACAATTGGGTGTATTTAAACTACTCTTGCTAAACTTGGTTCGAATTAACACTGCTTATAACTTTAATATGAACCATGTACTACTCTTGAACTCAAATCAAATTAAGCAACAATATTATGTATGTTTAGACTCAAGCCCTAATCGATCTTGGTTTATAAAAACCTATAAACATATGTTAATGCCATAATTTAGCTCAAGCTCACCTTAACCTATGACTTTAAATGGTTGACTTAATTTAAAGTGGCACTAGTTAAGATATACTACTAGAACAAGATTTACATAAGGTTAATATAAGATACTTCAGCTTTAATTAAGTCATAATTTAGCCTAAGATTTATAAGAGGTTTTAATAATGAATCAATTAAGTTACAATAGCCAGATTAAGTGTTACCTTAACCTAGTAGAAACATATGTGCAATCTGTTGACTTAATGCAGTGTTTAAAGTGTGATAGGAATAATGTAGTGGTTTGTGATGGAGTTGAGAGACAAGTGTGTTAAGATTAATAGAACTTAAGTATATTTTCTCTTTCTTTTCCACAAGTCAACCAATGAAAACAAAGGTTCACAAATATATTCAAGTAACTTTAAATATTTTTTTATTAAAGCCAATATGGTTTAAAATTAGGAAAGAAGTCTTAAACAACTAAATTTATTCCACTGCTTTATGTGCATTTGTAGTCCAAATAAGTTTGTCTTTCTTTGAAATATCCTTGCTTAGCTCTAAAATATTGCTAAACTTGTTATAAACTTTCAATAGAAGATTTTTTAACCTTGAAAGAACCAGTTATCTTTGAAGGAGGGATTGGTCTATCAATTTTTTTAAAAAAAATTTAATAAATTTACTTCCAATTCTACAACAAAAAAAACAAAGCTGAAGATTATAACATGTTTCTAGAAAAGATGTATTTCTTAAGATTCATATAGAATTTGGCTACTTCAAATTTTACAATTAATAATAACAACTGAGTGCAGTAGATATGCAGCTCGTAAGGTCTATAAATAAGTTTTTTTATCGAAGTATTTCACTATTAAATGACTAATTAAAGGTTTTAAAACTATGTTCTTAACTAGATTTTTCAAGGGAAAATACAAGTAGACATGTTAACCAAGTAATACAGTGTACTTGAGAACATGATCAGTTGACATCAACTTTTGATGTCACGAGTGTAGGATGCTGCTCGAGAGCTATGGAACCTTGCTCGATGCATGTGTTGATTTTTATAGAGTAAGACATCCATTTGAGACCTCTTCACGACATGTCTTAGCTCATCTCTCTCCACACCACACTTCGTGCCGCCGGCCTTTCCTACACGCTGACGCAACTTTAGCCGTCCCTCTCCTCTTCACGCCAAAAAAATTCCATGTGCCCTAGATCCTGCGCACAACTCCTTCACTTAATTCCCTCCCTCAGAAGCTTCCTATCCTACATTCCTCACCAACGAAGACCCAAACGTTGGCTCCTCTCCTTCCGGAACTCTCATCCAAGGATCTCCTCATGCAAATGCTCAGTCGCTCTCTCCATCTCAGTTGACTGCATGCACGGGTTTTTCATTATTGCCAGTAATGTCCAGTTGGACTCCCTTGTCGCCTGAGGCTAGCTCCCTCTCATGTGAAATGCGAAGCCCTAGCCTTTGCGGCTCCTCATTGCTTTTGATTGCAGCTCCATTCTATGGTTTTCCATCCAGCCAACGAGGCCTCCTCCAGCATGTGGACCACTCTTCAGTATTCCGCAGTCGGTCGTCGCCTCCTTTGCATGCAAAACCTAGGGCAGAGCTTACTCTCTCTCCTCAACATTTTTTTGATGCCACCAACAAGTTCTTCCAATGAAGCAACTCATCGGTCTTCATTCCCTGGTAGTCAGAAACCTCACAAAAGTTCCTTACAACCAGCAAACAGTGACGATATCACAGTGTTAAAAAGTGTGGATGGAATTCAAATCTCACTTTAAGGAGAAATTCTTTCCGAACTTTGTCGGAAGAAGAACAACCAATGCAATGGTATAATCTTCCTCCTTGCATTTCCTTCCTTAGCTAGCCCTAGGGTAGGAGTTGATGGGTGTGTGGGTTTGGTCACCTACACAGGATGTGTACGCCGACCAGAATGAGCTGGTGTGGCCACGTGCTTGTGTGATGAACCATCATTTTTCCTAGAGGATGTCGTAGGATTAGGATGTCTTTGCATGGCCAAACCATTGGCAGAGTCGAGTGATCCCTTTTGTTATGAACCCTTGAACAAAGTCCAACGGGTTGGATTCCCAATCTCCCATTGCTTTGGCATCCCCCAACTTTCTTTGAAGAAGTTATGATGTTTAAGTTTTGTATTTAGCTCACTTTTCAAAATGAGGAGTAGTTGTGGAACAGGAAAAGCTTTGTATCTAGCTCGTTTTGCAACCTCGTGGAGAATTTCCCTCTTGGATATCTAGGAGAGACTCTCTACATGCCTCGCTGAAGTAGCTGAAAGCTATGCCATAGATCCAAGTGTCAAAATCTTAGATTTCCCAGGTGAGGTTGTTAGTACGAGCTTGGCTTGATATTGAGCATGATCATATGCTTCAAATCACTATTTTCATTTGTGTGCATTTCATGGTGTATCTTGCATCTGCACGTTGCCTTGATAGATTATCACAGGCTCATTGGCATCAAATTTTGATTTTACAAGTGTAGTGTATCCACCTGTGGTATACAATTCATTCATAGTATTTGATAGCTCAAGAAACCAACCAGGGGCCTTCTGGCACATGTTTGGGGCAAGTAGCTAGGTTCAGTGGTGATTCAACCCTACTCAAGAAATTCCCTCTGTGAAACCCATTTAGGATGTAAAATAGGTTTAATGCCTAATTTGATGATTAGAAGTCACCATACATCCATCCAAAACCTCCTAAGACCATACAAAGCCATGCAGTCCACCAAAACGTGCTACAAGAAATTAGAATTCGTAACAACCTACCCGCACCGCAGTTTAGGACAACTATTGACACCAATTTCTCTAGTGAATAAATGATGAGAGTTCTTCATTTTGAAGTTATGAAACTTTATTTCACTAACATAGAGTCTCCCATAGCTTCTAGATCAAAAAAAATTTTGTTAGATGTTCCAAGTGAAAATTAAGGTTTTTGGCTAGTTTGGCGCCCGAGACCAAACCCAGGGACCCGTACACCCAAAATTCCTTTCCAAATCATCAAGCATAAGCTTCCAGAGGTCTAAAACTTGATTTGAAAATTTTGCACAGACCCAAAGCCTAGGCGCCAAAGAAACGGGGCACCAAGACCCCAAACAGGCCAAGAAGCACTGTTTTCCCGAGAGATTGGCATCTAGGCGGTGCCTGGCCAAAGCTAAGGGACCAATAGACTTGGCTGGGGCTTTTGCACTAGGTGAGTGGTGCCTAGTTGCCAATATATGATTTTAAGAATATTCGGGCATCATTTTAACACTCGAAGCGACCATTTTCATAGTGATTTCAATCATGAGCTTGGGGAGTGGGAAAAGATGGTGTGAAAGGACCCATTTGCCCTTACTTTAGGAGATTCTTGGGCATCTATTGGGGGAATTTTGGTCATTTTGGAGGTGGTCAGTTGGCTTAACCGAGTAGCCTCTCCCATTTAAAATAGATCGACATAATTTTGTTAGGGGGAGCTGAAGAAGTGCATAACAGCTTGGGAGATCTTTTTGAGAGTGTTGTGAGGGATTCCATGGAGAACTAGGGTTCTTCTTCCTCCTCCATGCCTTCTTCTTCATCATTATTCTTCTTCCTCTTCTCCATTCTCTCTTTTACTTGAGGGCTTGGACTTTATGAGGGGCTTTTCTTCAAGTGAAGAGCTAAGGGTTGGTCATTCCTCCTTCCTATACCTCCTCTACTTTTGGGCTGCTCTTCTTCCTCTCCGGTGAAGCTCCCGGGGAGTACGACTAGGAAAGTGTCTTCCTAGCTCTGGGAAGGTACCTCTAGTGAACTCCAGTAATTTCTCCGTTGAGGAAAGCTTCTTCATAACTTTGAGAAGGATTTGTGAGCTTCTCTCCTAACCTTTAGGAGAGCTTCTTCTTAAACTTTGATGAACGTCGTACAAACATTATGGTGGTGAGATTCTTTCTTCTTTGCATTTCCTTCCTTATCTATCCCTAGGGCAGTGGTAGGCAAGTGGGTTTGATCACCAATACAGGGTACGTGCACTAGCCGACGTTAACTGGCACGGTCACATGCTTATGTGATGAATTGTTGGCCTTCGTAGAGTGAGCCTTTAGGTTAAGGCTTTTCATTCATTGCAAAAAACTTTCATTGAGCTAAGTAAATCCCTTTTGTTGTGAACATGTTGACCTCACTTTTGGTTGAGGTCTAGA
>NW_018230107.1:0-987 GCF_001263595.1 Phalaenopsis equestris | reverse complement strand
CACTTAGTGCACACCCTACATGCTTGTGTACGGGTTCAAGGCTGTACTACCGTTAGGTTCAGACGTCGTCTCTCAGAGTTGATATCTCAAACCAACTTACAATAGAAGAAAGTGAAAAACTAAGACTCGAGGAATTAGAGAGTCTTGAAGGAAAACAACTAGAAGCACAACAATATTTGGAGCTTTATCAAGCAAGATGGTACAAGTTCATGTCAAATTGGTCCGCCCAAGGACATTCAAAGTTGGTGACCTTGTCCTCGTGCTCAAAAGACCCATTCATGCACGCCGCAAGATAGGTGGAAAATTTGAGCCATCTTGGGAGGGATCATTTGTCATAGAAAAGGTCTACGTAGGAGGAGCCTACCAGCTAATAGATTTTTGTGGTGAGAGACCTATGCTGCCAATCAACGGACGATACTTGAAGACATAATACGCAACTTGATATTGCTTAGCATGAAAATTTGAAATTTTGATTGTTATGGGGTTATCTATTTGACCAAACGTCTGTGACCGGGTCCAAAAATTTTGTAATCAAATTAAACTCAATTTAATGAAAATTTTTGAAATTATATACTTCAATTTTATCTTTTTTAAATTTGATATTTTACTAGATTAAACAAAATACATACATGAATAAATAATTTTCTCATCAACATAAATTAAAATCCTCTTTAATAAACACTTTGTTTTGTTCTTGTTCTAGTTAAATTTTGATTGATAAACAATAGCAATATATTTTCTCTGTCGTCTGCAGAGAAAAATGTTAGGCTAGAGGCTAATCTTTGCTTTTAAAGGTGGCTGGAACCTCACACTCAACAAGGAAAGGACGCCGCAGGGCGACACCATAAACTTTGACATTGACTTTAGTCAAGTTGACATGGACTATGAGGGTCCCCTGATGGACGTGATTAGCTATCAGGAAAAGGAAGGGCTACGAACGCTGCTAAGTTTCAGCACCAAAGATAGTTCCTCACAGAAGGGGACAAA
>NW_018230106.1:841-1246 GCF_001263595.1 Phalaenopsis equestris | reverse complement strand
GTATCAGAACATAAAATAATAAACCAAGTTGGGGCTTGAATCTGTCACTTTAAAGTCCTCTAACTCTACACCCTTCAATGAATATTTCCCTATTTATTTACACTCAATCATATGAAATACATTCTCATTCATACAACCTCATGTGATTCTTTCTAATTGTTGACTGAGACAATACCATCCCGGTTCTTACATGTTCTCACAAAAAATTTTAACATCTGGATTGGCCAAATCAAGAAGTAAATGAAGTACATGGATTTAAATCATCACAACTTTTTCCCACATTAAAGATCAATACTCTCCACAATTTAAATCAAACACTTAATCACTAATCATTTTAAGAAGAAAGATAAAGAAAACTACTTAGAATCCATGGAGAAAACAAAACCACACTTTAGTTTAAAAGTA
>NW_018230106.1:0-394 GCF_001263595.1 Phalaenopsis equestris | reverse complement strand
CTCTTCAAAATTTGCAAAAACGGAATTTACTCATCCAATAACTGTCACTGGCGCTTAAGCACAGGGCCTCTGACGCGTAGGCGTGTCCTTCTCTGTTTAACAGGCGCTTAAGCATCAAATCTGACGCTCAGATGCTTAGATGTCAAAACACTTTTGCATGTTTTTCACCTATTTGCTCCAAATTTGATCATTTTTCACACCTTTATGCATTTTTCACCTTTTTACCTGTACCTGAAAGAAAAAAACAAAAATAGCTTCCATTAAAGCGTAATATCTCAAAAATAGGTATACAAATGTGTCTAAAAATACTATATATTTTAAATATATCATTATACAAATATAAAACTAAAAATAGAAGCAAAATTAGTTTTTGATTAATTTTCTATCATTTTCA
>NW_018230105.1:0-1397 GCF_001263595.1 Phalaenopsis equestris | reverse complement strand
ATAGAATTATTAAGAAAAAAATGTGCCATAATCTTTCAAAGAGGGTTGTCTGTAGTTGTAACATTTATCGAATTATATAATAGGCTTTCTAATAAAGAAAGAGAAAATGAAATATAAAATAATAAAGGAATAAGAGGAATAGGAATTTTGATTAAGTTAGATACATTGAAAGAGAAGAAAATAGGACCTTGGTTTTAAAGATGATGACATCAAAGAAAAATAAAGAAATCATAATTTAGAGAACTATTAAATGAAAGCTGTAAGGAGGAAATTATCTTAAAAGAGTATAGCAAGCAATATGGTGAAGCATATTATAAAATAATAAAAAAAGTTAACTTAGCTCTTTAAAAGATTCATAAACGGAATGCTATAGATTCAAATGAGATACATGCTTGGATTTAAAAAATTTTGAAAGATATTATAGTGTGCTTAAAAAACCTTTTTAAGAGAATTTAAATCACTAAGTGAGTGTCAAATATTTAGAAAAAAATATTTTTGTACGAATATTTATAAACAAAGTTGAAGCTATGACTGCTAACTATAAAACAAATCAACTTATGTCACAAAATGAAGCTATGAGAGAGAGTTGTGGAGTATAAGCTTAGAAAATCTACATCAACTTTAGAGAACGAATTTTCTTTAACGTTGGAAAAATCAAATATAGAAATAAATGCTATGTCAAAATAATTAATGGAGATTTGCAGAAGAAAAAAAAAAGATTTTCATATAACTTTTATAATACACATAATCAAGTACCACAAACTAATTAGATGTGATTTATGATGGAAAGATGAGTATTAAAGATATCTGACGTTATCAAATAAATGTACGACAAAGCACTGATTGCTGATTAGTATTAGAATCATTGTAAAGTAGCCTAAGAGTTTTCATTCTTGTAGGTTTACATCAAAGACCAGTAACGATGAAAATGCTTGTAAATGATATCAAAGCAAGACCACCTAATATATGTATTTTGCAGATAATAGAGACTAATTAGTAAATAACCATTGATTTTAAAAAAATTAGAATTGTGGAAGAAATGTTTAGAAGATGGAATTGTTAAATTAGTGTTTAAGAAATTGTGTATGACCTACTTTCAAGGGGAATACAACTAATGATTCTTATTTAATATTTTTGGAAGATGGGGAAATAGCTAGGTATAATAGGTTTAAGTATCTTAAATCTATTACAAAAAGAACAACAACAACAACAAGAAGCCTTTTATCCAACTAAGCAGGGTCGGCTACATGAACCCTTTTTCTCCATTGTGTCCTATTGAGTGTCATATTTTATTTAATTCTAATAACTTGAGATCATTTTTTTTATACAACATGCCCAAGTCT
The DNA here is from genome assembly GCF_001263595.1 of Phalaenopsis equestris. Classification (NCBI taxonomy): domain Eukaryota; kingdom Viridiplantae; phylum Streptophyta; class Magnoliopsida; order Asparagales; family Orchidaceae; genus Phalaenopsis; species Phalaenopsis equestris. The sequence goes on along the minus strand of NW_018230105.1, from coordinate 54 downwards.
TTTTAGTTCTACCTCTAATTTTCTTAGCATAAGTCAGATATAAAACATCTACTC
>NW_018230104.1:0-588 GCF_001263595.1 Phalaenopsis equestris | reverse complement strand
AATTAAAAATCATAAAAATCACATAATTGTAAAAAGAAACTAAAATATCACATTTGGCTTCCTGATCATCTAAAACCAATTAAAATAATTTTCTTAATTGTCTAAGTCAAGATATTGGTTTAAAAGGCTTAAAAATGAATTTTCTCTAATTTTTCACTAAAATAATTCTAATTATTAAAATATAAATCACAAAGATATGAAATTTATTTTTTTAGGTTCTCTGGACTCAGAGAGACTTAACAAAAATATAAGACTTAATTTTCCATTTAAATGTTATTTTGATTTAATTAATGCTCAAAAGAAACAAACAATTTTAATAATTAAATTAAATTTCTAAAATCATGAAAATTGGTCCAAGTGGTCCTCTGACCTAGGTGAACCTCCAATAATTTTCTTAAGGACAGATGTTTTATTTTAATTGATTCATTAAATTTTCATTGAAAATCCCTATTTTTGCATTAAAAATAATTATAAAATTAAATAATTCAGAAAAAATCTCATTTTCTCCTCTGATGTTTTAATTAACCCATGAGTGAGATAACATAAAACTCTTAAGTCGTTTGAGTCTAATTTAATGAATTATAGGGT
>NW_018230103.1:0-16514 GCF_001263595.1 Phalaenopsis equestris | reverse complement strand
TGGTGCAAGAATTTTGGGCACCTAGGCGCCAAAAATAGTATGAGCAGTTTTCAACAGTTTAAATCCACTATTTGGGGAGTTATTCAGTCGAATAAAAGAACTTATATAAAGGTAGGACAGTCTTTTGTGAAAGGGAGGTAAGGTTTGTTGTAGGAAAGAATAGGATAGGTTTCACTGATCATTTGGTGAGGAATTTGAGTTGTATTGTGAGGAGATTATTCAGGAAAGTAGCAAGGGAATAGAAAATCCTTGGAGGAGCATTCTCAGAGCTTTGTAAAGGAGAGAAAAAGCTAAGTATTGTGTATTTCTCTTATTATATTTTTGTCAACATAATTTTTAGTGGATTTTATTGTTTTAAATGATGCTTTGTGGTGTGTTCTTCATGTTTTATGAGTAGATCTCTTTTACTTTTCCTTGTAATGGTTAAGTAGGTTGTGTAGGAGTGTGCAAATTGTTTCAAAAATTAGTTTTTAAACTTGAATGTGATTAATAACTTTTTTTTAATTTCATTTATTTTTCATTATGGCCAAGTGATTTATTGTAATGTGTTATGATCCATAATGATTTGAGAGAGCTATGGTAGAACAACTAGGTTAGTCACATCGATCTATAGGGTATGGTGCAAGTACTTTGTAGAGAGATGCAAATGTTAAGAATATAGTCTTTGATGGGTTGAAATTCAGGTTTAAGGAATTAAAACCAATTTAATCAAACTTCTTTATGCACTCGGGAGAGGGTAAAGAAGAGCGTTGCTCATATTTCTCACTAGCTACATTCACAATTTACACTTTAAATTTTCTTTGCTACCACTTATACCATTGGAAGGGAAGGTAGCTTTATAACTTGATAATCACCAAATCAATTAGGATAAGTAAGATTTCTATAGGAGTTAACCTTTAAACAAGATTGCAATTTAGTAGGAGTAGTTTGTAGAACCTTTATAAAATTTTAATTCCAGGATAATAACAAAACCTAGTAGGCTAGAACTTCTCTTAAATCTAATTCCCTCACTCCATATGGGATCGATATTTCGAACTCAAAATCTGATATTATTGATACGACATGTACACTTGCTTGAGACCCCAGAGTGTGAATGCACTTGGAAATAGAGCATATCAAGTTTTGGCATTATTTTCGGGGAGCAACGATGTAATTAACTTAGGAGAATTTTAGTTGAACCATTTAGACCTAGACTTGAAAATTTGTGTTACTAGTCTTTATGTGTAATTGCTTGATTGATTGAAAAAGAAATATTCTAAAAATATTTGTATGTTTGTGTGAAACTTACTAATTGAGTCTTTAGTCAATGAATGCATAGTTCAGGACCTACAGGACTTGAACCCTATGATTCAGAACTAGAGAAAACTATTAGGAGGATTAGAAAACTGAAAATACTTCACGAACTTGTGAAAGAAATGGCGAACAATTAGCAAATTAATTTAGATACTCAGGAATCGATTAATAATTATCATAACGTGCATAAACCATTAAAGGATTGTGTCAGTCCTACAACAAATGAAATTCACTTAAGTATTCAAACCCTTGTCGTAGAAGATAACACATTTGAACTTAAGTCTGTTATCATTCAAATGGTGCAGAACAACCAATTTGTGGGAATCTCGTCTAAGGATCTAAATTTACACTTAGCAACTTTCTTAGAACTTTGTGTTACATTTTGTTATAATGGGGTGTCAAATGATGTTTTAAGGCTTAGGTTTTTTCCTTTTTCTTTGAGGGATAAAGCTAAAATATGGTTGAACTTATTTGCGCCAGGATCAATTAGGAGGTGGGGTGACTTAGCCCAAAAAGTACTAGCTAAGTATTTTTCATCTTCAAAAACAAATAAAATGCGGAATGATGTTACTTCATTTTGCCAACACAAAGTTGAGTCAAAATATGAGGCTTGGGGAACTATTTAAGGAGCTTTTAAGAAGTTCCCACATCATGCACTGCTCGATTGGCTGATTAGTCAGACTTCTTATAATGATTTAGTAGGATCCTTTAGAACTATTATTGATGCTACCACTAGTGGATCGCTCATGCCAAAGCCATTTGATGAGGCTTTTTCTGTGATTGAGGAGACAGCCACTAATAATTTCTAATGGCCTTCTGAAAGAGTAAACCCTAGGAAGGTAGTTTGTGTACATGACACAAATGTGCTTTTGATTATAACTTCTCAGGTAGCAACCATATCTAAGAAGCTGGACCAATTTAGAATGAATCAACCTCAAGTACCTTTAGTAATTGAGAAAAAATCATTTGAACAATTGGTTAATGCTAATAAATTCATCATTTGAGACCCTAAATATGATTAACAACAGACCTAACAACCTTTATTCCAATTTCTATAATCCAGGTTGGAAGAATCATCCTAACTTTAACTGAAACAACAACTCTGACAGGGTAAACCAACAATGGGGAAATAACCAAACAAATTCCTTAGGAAATTAGAATAACTATGGTGGTACCAACTATACACCTTCTTATCCTCTAGGACCTCCAGGATTTAACTCTCATCCACAATTTAAGGAAAAGAAGTTGTCTTGGAAGGAAGATGTATTGCAGATGGGAAACCAATTATAAAGTCAAGGTGCAAAAATTAGGTTCATAAAAATCAATTGGAATAGATTGCTAACTCATTTAGCAATTGACCCCAAGGAACTCTTTCTAGCAACAATGAGATTAATCTTAATGACAAGAATAGTGAGCATGTGAAAGCTGTTCAATTTAGGAGTGGAAGAAAATTGGAGGATGTAATCCAAAAAGATGTTGAAATCGAAAAGGAGATTGTAGAACCTGAAAAACCTTTGCAAGAAATTTCTAAGGATTTGTAAAAAAAACATTCTCACCAACTAAGATTAATTTAGAAAAAACACCACCTTCATTTCCTCAATCTCCAAAAACAAAAATTAGATCAACAAATTTCAAAAATTTTTAAAGTATTTAAGAAGCTGACTATTAATATTTCTTTTACTTAGGCTCTAGAGCAAATGCTCAGTACGTAAAGTTCATGAAAAATATTTTTGATAAGAAAAGGAAGTTTTGAGATTATGCGACACTAGCACTCAGTGAGGAGTATAGTGTCATCATTCAGAAGAAGCTTCCTCGGAAGCTTAAGGATCCTAGGCGCCTTACTAATCCATGTGCAATAGGAGAGAGATTTTATGGCAAAGGATTATGTGATCTTAGAGCCAGTATAAACCTTATGCCACTGTATATTTTCAGAATGTTAGGATTAAGAGAGATGTCCCCTACTACTGTGACCCTTCAACTAGCTGGTTGATCGATCACTTATCCAATGGGGGTGATAGAATATGTTCTCATAAAGGTTAACAAATTTATCTTTCCTCTTGATTTTATTGTTTTAGAAATGGAAGAAGATAAAGAAAGTCTCATAATATTAGATAGACCTTTTTCTAGCCACTGGATGAATCATGATAGATGTGCAAAAAAGGTAAATTAACTATGAGGGTAAATGATCAAGAGGTTACATTTAATGTATTAAAATCTATAAAATATATTTTTAAAGGAAATGAAGATGCATGTTTTCAGATGGATTTAATTGATTATTTTTGTAATAGCCATTTTCGAGAGAATTGTCAACTCAAAATAGTAGAGCCACAATTGAATGAAGAAAACTCTGTAGACTCTGTAGATGAATCTGCTCTACTGGTATAAAAAAATTCATAAATAATTTGGGAGAGGTTTGAAATTCTAGATTTAATAGAAAATAGTAAACATTTTATTCCTTCTATTGAAAAGCCCCATAAAAATGAGATGAAGGTGCTTCCCAAATACCTAAAATATGCTTACGTGGGGAAGTTATCTACTATTATCATATCCTCATATTTAACTCTTTTGTAAGAGGAGAAATTAATGGATATTCTCATGAAATATAAGAAAGCTTTTGAATAGACCTTAACAGATAAAAAGGGGATTAGTCCTTCTATATGTATGCATATGATTCTGATGCAAGATAATCATAAACCCTTGGCAGATCCTCAAAAGAGATTAAACTCAATTATGAAACAAGAAGTTAAAAAAAATATATTGAAATGAAATGAAGCATGAATTATCTATTTTATATCAGATGGTGCTTGTCTTAGCCCTATTCAATATGTTCCTAAGAAAGGGGGAGTGATAGTATCTGTAAATGAATAAAATGAAATAATTCCCACTAGACATGTCACTGGGTGGCGTATATGTATAGATTATAGGAAATTAAATTCTGTCACTAGAAAAGATCACTTTCTTTTACCTTTTATGGATCAGATGTTAGATAGGGTAGCTAGTCGTCTATATTTTTTTATTTTTAGATGGATATTTTGGGTATCATTAGATACATATTGCTCCTAAGGATCAAGATAAGACAATGTTTACAAGTTCTAACGAGACTTTTGCTTTTTGAAGAACGTCCTTCGTGTTTTATAATGCACTTGCTACGTTTCAGCTGTGTATGATGTCTATTTTCTATGACCTAATTGAGAAGGGAATAGAAGTTTTTATGGATTCAGTGTTTAGCCCTTCATTTGACTCTTGTTTGGATCATTTGGTGGAGGTACTGAAACGCTGTGAAGAGATTAACCTTATTCTCAATTGGGAGAAGTGTCAATTTATGGTTTCTGAAAGTATTATGTTGGGACATAAAATATCTGAAAAAGACATGGAAGTAAACCAAACAAAAAATCAAGTTATCGAATAAGAACCTTCACTTACAACTATAAGAGGGGTTAGAAGTTTTCTAAGACATGTTGGATTCTATAGACCTTAAATATTTTTTTAAAATCGTCAAATCTTTATAGTGTCTCTTAGAAAAGGAAGCTCTATTTAATTTTAATCATGAATGCATAAATTTCATTAATAATACTTTGAAAGATAAGTTAGACACGACTCATATTATTGTCTCATCTGTTTGGAGGAAATCATTTGAGTTAATGTACGATGCAAGTGGCTATGCTATTGGGGCAGTATTAGGACAACAACACGATAAGATGTTTAGAGTTATATATTATACCAATAAGACCTTAAACAAAGCCCAAATTAATTACACAACTATTAAGGAGCTTTTGACTATAAAATATGCTTTTGATAAATTTAGGCTCTATTCGATTTGAACAAAATGTATTGTTCATACTGGTCATTCTGCTATTCCATATATGATGTCTAAAATGATGTCAAATCGAGATTGCTTAGATGGGTCCTTTTGATGCAAGAATTTCATTTGGAAGTGGTGGATATGAAAGGTATTGATAATCAAATAGTTGACCATTTATCAAGACAGGGTCAAGGGGACAGAATCGAGGGAATTCATGTGATTATGAAGGTTAGATTAATGAGAATTTTCTTGATGAGCAATTGTTTGTTATTACTAAATGACATATTTCGTGATATGATGACATAGCAAATTCTACAGTTAGTGATATTATGTCATATGGTCTGACATACCATCGACGGAAGAATTTTATCCATGATGCCAGATATTACTTCTGAAATGACACATACCTTTATAGAAAATGTAAGGATTATATGATTAGGAGATGTGTACCCATAGAAGAAACCCTTGAAATTATTAAAAAATGTCATGTTTCTAAATTTGGGGGACATTTTGAAGTTGATAGAACTGCTTTTAAGATATTACAATATGGATTTTATTAGTCTACATTATTTAGAGATGTGAATGAATATATTAAAACTTGTGATAGATGTCAAAGAGTAGACAATATTTTTATGCGTGATAAAATGTCTTCTAATTTTAATTTGGAGATTGAAATTTTTTATGCTTTAGGTTTAGACTTTATGGGTCTCTTTGTACCTTTGTTAGGGGATTGATATATTTTGATAGATGTGGACTATGTCTCAAAATTTTTTAATGTAATGCTCAAAGTGTAGCGAAATTTTTAAAAATGAATGTCTTTAGTAGATTTGGTACGTCTAGAGTAACCATTAATGATGAGAGAGCCACTTTAGGAATAGAAAAATTGAGACATTAGTTACAACGTATTGAATTAAATATAGGATCATCATAGCATATCATCCTCAAACAAGTGATTAAGCAGAAGTATCTAATAGAGGAATCAAAAGAATTTTAGAAAAAACTGTCAATCGTAATAGAAAGGATTGGTCTTTGAGATTAGATGATGCATTATGGGCTTATAAGAATGTTTATAAAACACTTATGGGAATATCTCCATATAAGCTTTTATTTGGCGAAGCTTGTCACTTACCAGTGGAGTTAAAACAAAAAAATTATTGAGCTATTAAAGGGTTCAATTACAATATGAAGGAAGCTGGAGAGAAAAAATTACTATATTTAAATGAACTTGATGAAATTAGATAAGAATCTTATGAAAATGCAAGAATTTATAAAGAGAAAATGAAAAAGATGCACGATCAAAAGATTCTTAGGAAAGATTTTGAGCCTGGATAGGAGATTTTACTGTATAATACACAACTGAAATTATTTCCTATAAAACTTAAGTTCAGGTGATCATGACCATTTATTGTAGTCAAAGTTTATCCTTTTGGTGTGATTAATATTAAAGATTTTAAGAGTTGTAGGGTATTTAAAGCGAATTGATAGAGACGTAAACCCTACTTAGGAGGAGAGAGACTGATGATAAATGAGATTTTAATGTTGGATCAATCAGAGCAAATATTTGGATTCGTCGGGCTGAGGATTTTAAACTAAATGCTTCTTGGGAGGCAACCCAAGTTAGTATTTGTGTTTGTGATTTTTGTTTGTTATTGTGTGGATTGGTTGTAATTGTGTGTTAATGTTTAGGTTTCTGAGTGCTTTGATTTGATTAGGGTTTCGTGAATTGATGGAAGTGAATCCTTTATCTTTTTGTTGTGACTAGATTTTGGTATGTCCTTTTGGTAGTAGGATCAACCAAGTTCTTTACACCTTAATTCTCAATCGAACATAAGGATTTACAAGAGACATGTTGAGTTTAGGCATAGGACAGGTTCATCTCATTTTTTTTACTTTTATTTCTGACCCTTTTCTTCTATCATGATGGGTTGGTAGATCAGCTATCAGAAGGGCATATGGATGATTTTTTCATTGAACTAATAGAGGTGCATACTTTATTGAACAGTAGAACTTTAAGGCTGGCAATACATAATCCAATAGTAAAGGTGCTATCTGGACCTAAATATCTTTAAAAACATGTGTAAAACACCTAACAGACTATAGAAGGAGATTATGTTAGAGATTTAAAAATAGAGAAGGGAGATGAGTTGAGAAGGGGGGATAAGTGGTCCTCATTTATCTTGAGAATAAGATAGTGTATGTGTGCTTAATGCATGTGATTAAGGGAGGTATGTATCCTTGAGGGGCAACATGTTTTTCACGTTTAGCATGAAATACATATGGGTAATAACATATGACAAAAGCAAGTCATCTTCCAAAGGTTGGATCACCAGACCCAAAGATAAACATATATAGCGTGAAAGTATGGGTGGCAACCCATACAGAAGGCAAGCTATTCTTCTGAAGGAAGGACTGCTAGGACCCAGAGGTCAATGCATTTAGCTTAATTGTGTGGGTGGTAACCCATAAATAAGGTAAGTCATTCTTCCAAAGGAAGGACTGCTGGGCCTTGGGGTTAATGCATTTAGCATGAAGGGAACGGGTGGTCAACCATAATGGAGGCAAGCCATTCTTCCAAAAAAAGGACCAACTTTATTATGAAGGTTACGGGTGGTAACTCGCAGTGGATGCAAGTTATTCTTCTATAAGAGCAGTCGCTTGGACCAGTAGATCGATGCATGGAGCAGAAAAAATATGGGTAGTAACCCATAAGGGAGATGAATCATTCTTCTAAAAGAAGAACCGCCTGGACCCGGAGGTCGGCCCATTTAGCGTAAAAGGTATGGCTAATAACCCATAAGAGAGACAAATAAGGAAGAACCACCCATACCTAGAGGACGACACATTTAGTGTAAAATGTATCGGTGGTAGCCCATAAGGGAGGCGAATCATTCTTCCAAAGGAAGGGCCCCGAGACCCGGATGTGAACGCATTTAGAGTGAAAATAGATTGGTAATAACCCATGAAAAAGGCAATTCATCCTTCCAAAAGAAGGACCGCCCAGACTAAGAGGCCAAGTGTGACCGAAAAGAACTTTTGAGAGAAGTGCATGACTTATCTCACGCACGACAAGTATTGATCGACATTGACTTTAGTCAATAGCGATACCAAGAAAGTTAGCTAAGCAGGGTGTGTTAGCCACAAGACATTTAGTCTTAAAGTAAAATTCACATATACCCCTTAAAAGGGTGTTTACTACATCCACTTATGATGAATGGGTCAAGCATGATTCAAACCCGCACAAAGTGTGAGCAAATGACATGTGTTTTAAGAGAGCTCTATAGCCATTCTCTTCATTAATCATTAGTCATACCAGGTATAGGACACCCAAAAAAATTACGCCTTGCTCGGATAATGACTAAAAATTATATTGAAAGAAAGACATTGCTTCTCTTGCATTTGTTAACCATGATTAAAATAGTCGATTTGAAATGTAAAAAGGTAGTCGGGTTTTGGAGTGTCCCGATGAAACATGGATCAGATAATAAGGTGGGTTCACCCTTTTTTTTTTTTTTTTTTTTTTGACAAGGTAATGAAAATTGACCGAGTCGATCGAGAAGGTTAGAGACTCAAGGTGATCCAGCCACCTATCAAATAGTCATGAGATGTTTGTGTCCCATGTATATTTTGAATAGTCCAGGAGATGTGTATTTTGACCATGCATGGATCGGTGAAAAAAGTGCAATGTTTGAGCTCATACGACATGTTTTTCAAAGAGGTTGTTTGATCAATTACCTTATCATAGAAGTTAGACACACAAAGTAATCAAACAATGAAGATGTTTAGCTTTTAGCTAAATTTGGGTATATCTTTTAGGGATATACAACACATTTGTTTACAGTGAGTAGAAACTGTTGTTTTCGAACACTACATCATGTGCAACTGAAAAGAAAGCTTACTTTTGGAGAAGTATGTGGCTTCTCTTATGTTGAATGTTGGTTGTACCTGGTACAGGACACTCGAAGGGAATTCTACCTCGCTCGGATGACAACAAAGACCATGATTGAAAGAGGTGCAAGAGTTTCCCTCACATATATCAACTATGAACCAAAATTGACATAGTCACCTTGAAGTATTGAAGGGGGTAAGATATCAAGGTATCCTGATTCAAACATGGATCGACCGAATGATTTAGTTAGTCTAAACGATATAACATGTTTTTTTTTTATAAGGCTATTGATTTAGGATGCTAAAAAGTTAGATAGACAAGATAGTTTAAATCAAGAATTTTTAGTTTTTAATTAAACTCAAGCATATCCTTTTAGGATAATAACCACATTCTTTATCATGGATGGGTAGTGTTGTTTTAAATCCTACACAAAAATATGGCCAAAAAAAGCATGCTAGGAGAAATTCATGGCTTCTCTTATGCTAAGCATGTATGAATCAGGGTTGACATTAGTCAATATCATAAGGTTAGTTATCGAAGTAAACTAATCATGGGAAGTTTTAGCTTTTAAGCAAAACTTAAATATAACTCTTAAAAGATATATACAACACTCGTTAGACTTCATCCTCGCAGAAGATGATCAGCTCTAACTCCCGCTAGAAGCATTTGAATTCCATATGGGACAGTTCATACCACAGCTACAAATGGAATCACAGGATCTCACACATGAGACGGTGAAGGTGCATTGGAGATGACATTATTGAGAGAATAAATAGTAGATGACATTTTTCAATCTTGAATTGACCTATCTTGTTAATTTAAGAATATTTAATGCTATTGTATCTCAATTGTATCATGGATATTTTTGGATTTGAAACCTTTATGTTATTGTTTTTTATTTATTTTATGTTTTAGTTTTTTATATTTTTTATGTTTTCTTTTTTTTTTGGTGGGCTTGTGATATACATGATGAGACTTTGAACCTTATGTGTTTTTCTAGATGGACTATTACTCCGTGTTCGTTAGTATTACATGTGAAATCGCAATGAATGCAACTAAGTAGCTTTCTTCTTCTCGGTGCAACAGTTTATGAGGCATTTCTAGATGGCTTTTTTTTATATGCACAATGAAGGCAACCAAATGCCTATGTTCTTTTCGGAGCAATGGGTTTTTAGGCTACTCTAGATGGACTTTTTTTGTGATATGCACATGTGACACATGGGAGGCTAGCATGCAGTTTAATGGCAACCAAGAAATCATTTCTTTACAAGGTCAACTGTCATAGTGCAATGACATATTTTTTGGTTTGTGTGGTGAGTTCTCTAAGTATTCATGTTTGTTATCTTTTTTAATCAATTTTTTGTTTCTTTTTCAGCAGTATTTCTTATTTTCAATTTCCACAATTTTTTTTATTTCATCTAATTTTATGACTAATGTGTTCTCTCTTGAACTATTGTAGGAAGATGAGCTCCAAATTTTCGGGGAACTCCGGGCGAGTGATTTCACGTCAATCACATAGCTACGGGCGACAGTTCTATATGTGACCGCAATGAGCAGACGATCCAGACAAGTATGTTTTCTTCAGTCGGGCAGACAGTCCATCTGATTTCACTACCAATAGTAATCGGGGTTCAATGGTATCCCAACCGAACAACGTTGCTCTGGACATGTTTCTTCTGCATTTTAAAATAAATATTATCATACTTTTAATTATAATTTTAACATTTTTTTCCCTTTTTATTAGGTTTTTTAATACATACTCTTAAGTGAGGTTTATATCATTTTTTGTATTGTTATAAAGTAATTTTTTTTTTGTTCTAAATTATCAAATATATAATCATTGCAGTTCTGTTGCAAACAACACAACTACGTAGTGACAGAATGGTCATTAATCCAGAAACAGTTGTTTTCCAAATGTATAAATCAAACACTTAAACAGCTTATCCACATCAAAGGCAAAATAATCATTTATCCAAAAGCAACTGCAAATCAATTTTTTTCCAAACGCATAAACCAAACAGCCAACAGCTTATCTGGATCAACTATTGATCAACAACTTATTAGGATAAGCTATTTATCTGGATAAGTTGGATAAATTACACGTGCCCCAATCAGAGCCTTAATTTATAAAGACTAGGTTCAATGGGATGATTACATAATCAACTTTCATATATTAGTAGCTCTTAGTCAACAGGATTACATAATCGCTAAGTTGTACCAAAACTAAACATAATTGTCTATATTACTTCATTGGCGTAGTTGAGTGACTTAGAACTCATTTTTCACAAGCACATACAAATAAAATTTCTAAGTTACACATTATACATACCAATTGGAAACAAAATGTAAGTTGACCTGTGCTTGACTGAAGTCAAATTGGGTTGAATTTTATAACATTTGGTTCGTCTTGTCGTCAAGATGGCCAGTTCAATTATAAATATGTTGAAATCAAAAACTAAATGGGAAGGTTTATTTGGGAGTCAATAAGGTCTGCAACATAGTAAACAAGAGTGATGTTCATATCAGGTTGTCGAATGAAATAGTTTGAAAGATTGCTGGAGTTATAAATGTTTCAATTTTGAAGAGAAATCTCATCTCTTTTAACCACCTACCAAAGTCAGAACTCATCGTGATTGCTTTCACTGGTGACTCATGAAAGGTGATTAGGGGGACATTAGTGATGGCTAGGGGCTAAATTGAAGCCCCCCTTAACTGATCAATAAAATGGTTGATTTCATTGATATGGCTGGAACCAAGGTGGATGCAGGTCTGTGGTACCATAAGCTTAGTCATATCAGCAAGAAAGGTATGAAGTCCCTTCTTTTTAAAAATAAACTTCAGGTTCTGAAATTAGTTGATTGAATTTATGTGAAGACTGTATATATGGAAAGCATAAGAAAGTTTCTTTCTCTAAGAGAGGCTAGTAGTGAAATCAAGGAAACTGAAGTTAGTGCATACTGATGTATGGGGTCCTACTTCAGTTCAATCAATTGGAGGTTCTCATTATTTTGACACGTTAATTAATTATCACACGAGAAAGGTATGAGTTTATTTCTGAAAATAAAAATCAGATGTATTTAATGTTTTTAAGAAGTGGAAGGTTATGGCAGAAAATGACAAAAGTTTGAAGCTGAAATGTCATAGATCAGATAATAAGGCTAGTATCATGATCAAAAGTTCAGGAATCGTTGTGCTACTAAGGCGGTCAGCCATGAGTTCACTGTCTCAATGACACCTCAGTAGAATGGTGTGGCTGAGCGCATGAACAAAACAATCACGGAGCATGGTAAGAGCATGAGGCTGCATGCAGACTTGCCAAAACAGTTTTGGGTTGAAGCATCAAAGACAATAGTTTATCTATAAATCGTAGTCCATAAGTATCTTTGGAGGAAGGCTTACTTGAAGAAGCCTGGAGTGACAAAAAGGTAAATCTATCTCATTTAAGAGTGTTAGGGTGTTTTGCATTTGTGCATGTTAATGTAGGTTCCAAGAGCAAGCTTGACTCAAAATCTGTAAAGTGCACCATTATTGAATATGGCTCAGATAAATTTGGGTATAAATTTTAAGATTACCAAAAAAAAAATTCATCAGGAGCAGAGATGTTACTTTCAATGAAACATAGATGTACAAGAACAAGGAAAAAACTCGGGACAACCCGTCAGCTACTTCTGAAGTATCAAAAAATGTTGAGATTGAAGACAATGGTGATCGAGAGAGTGGAGAAAAAAGTAGTGCTCAACCAAAATGAGTACTGGAAGTTCCTCAGTTGTTTACTACTGAATTCAGAAGATCTAATAGAGTGATATGACTCGTACACAGTTATTCTCCTTTTGTGTCCTATTTGTTACAAACTGATAACGTGAACCATAGTGCCTTGAGGAAGTCACTTAAGTTGAAGACTCAAGGGAGTGAAAGCATTCCATGGATGAAGAAATGCAATCCTTAGAGTCAAATTAGACTTAGAATTTAACGGTTCCACCAAATAGCAAAATAGTACTACACAACAAGTGGGTCTACAGGCTGAAAGAGGAATCAGATGGTAGCAAGCGCTACAAGACAAGGCTTATTGTGAATGATTTTCAGAGAAAGAAGGAGCAGACTATACAGAGAACTTTTCTCCAGTTGTAAAGATGATGACTGTCAAGGTTGTATTAAGTCTAGTAGCAGAAGAAGTTCAACATCTGGAGCAGGTGGATGTAAAAATAGCTTTCTTACATGGAGATCTGAACGAGGAGCTATACATGGTACAACCACAATGTTACAAGTTTTCAGGCAAAGAAGGTTTGGTTTGTAGATTGAAGAAGAGCTTTTATGACTTGAAGTAAGCCCCGAGACAGTGGTACAAAAGGTTTGACAGGTTCATCTCAGACAACGGGTACTTGAAATGTTAGACAGACCACTGCTACTTCATCAAACACTTTGATAATTGTTATATCTTGCTTCTCTTATATGTCAATGACAAGTTAATTGTAGATATGGAGAAAATCAAGAACTTGAAAAAACAGTTATCAAGTGAGTTGGAGATAAAGGAATTGGGTCCAACCAAGAAGATCCTTAACATGAGAATCAATAGGGACACGAGTGCGGGAATACTGAAGTTGTCTCAGGCAAAGTATGTTGAAAGACCTAACAAAAATTCAATGTAAGGCGAAACTAGTTAGCACTCCCTTAGGTAGTCACTTCAAACTATAGAAGGAGTTATAACTCTGAAGCATAGCAAGCACAGATGGTGAGAACTCCATATGCTTCAACAGTTGAAAATTTGATGTATGTGGGCATTTGTACCTGGCCAGATATTACATATGCAGTGGGATGGTCATAATGTATATGGGCAATCCAAGCAGGCATCATTGGGAGACAGTAAGGTGGATGCTCAGATATTTAAGGAGAATAGTCAACATGGCACTTTGTTATGGAATCGCGGGGATTAGCCTATAGGGATTTGTAGACTCGGATATGGCAGAAGATGTGGATAGTAGGAGAAGTACAACGAGGTATAACTTTACATTGGGTAACACAACAGTGAGTGGTTTCCAAGTTGCAGAAGATCGTTGCACTTTTAACTATGAAGGCTAAATATATTGGTATCATTGAGGCAAGTAGGGAGATGGTTTGGCTACAGAATTTCATGCCAGAATTGAGCAAGGAGTAAGGGAATGAAAAACTCTACAATGACAGTATGAGTGCAATTCATCTTACTAAGAACGTTGCTTTTCATACAAGAACAAAAGACATTCAGCCGAGGTATTGCACTTTTAATTAGAAGATGAACAGTTATTTCTGGAGAAGATACACACAACTGAGAATCATGCATATTTATTAACAAAAGCAATGGCTATTGAGAAATTGAAGCTATGTTTGACTTTTGGGTTTCATGAAGTTGAGATTAGGGTGAGCCACACCACAGTATATGGCCATGGTACGTGACTATAAAGGCAATTTAGATGGAGTTGCAGGCACAAAGGTCTAGACTTGGTGCAATCAGTCTCCAAGTGGTATATTGTTATCTTGTGGAGCCTGATTGGAACACCCACGAGCAACAAGTATTTAGGTGCACTGGCACCTACTACTGGCGTTGACTTTCTCTCAGGCGCTTAAGCACCCATTAGACGCTGCTTACAGAGTCGGGGGCGCTCCTGTGCCCTCTTATGGGTGCTAAGGCACCAAATATGAGCTCTTCGCTGGGATGCCTGCTTCCAAAGCAATTGTCGCTCAAACTCCAAGTCTGGGGATCTATGCGCCCGGAGCTATTAACACAAGATTTTTTGGTATAACTCTCGATTTTGAGCGACATAAGGCATCGTTGGACCATTTTTTTCTTTTGGTTTCTTCAATTGTGTTCCTCCCGGTGAAGGTAAGAAGAGTCGAATGTCAAAGTTTTTCGTGAATAAACTAAATTGTGAATAGGCTCGATCCATTTTCCCTTTGCTTTCATTCCATTAAATAATAATCTTACAATCTATTTTAGGTACAAAATATTCTATATAATCTATTTTAGCTAACTTAATAATGCATATTCATAATCTAAATATTCAACTAACAGGGAAATAAATCAGAATAAAGAAATTGGAAATAATTTAAATAAGCTCCTAATTATAGAAAACTCCTAATTTAGCTATTTGATTTCCGTCTTTCTTAATTGACATCTTAATTGACATCCCCCTCAAATTGATGCTAACTGATCAAGAAGCATCAATTTGTCAACAAGAAATTTTGTCGGGACCAACAATCCTCAAGCCGTAAGTGTCAAAGCCGAATGTGCCGAAACCAAGAATGGCGAAGCCTCAAAGACAACTCCTGAACCAAATATGATTTCAGCAAATAAAAGCAAGAAATCATCTATTGTTGTCGTCCAGAAAGTCGAATCATAGCCACAGGAAGGATTCGCGCTCAGTTACACGATCCAAATGCTACCGATCATAGCCCACAAGAAGGATTTGGTTACACGATCCAAATGCTACCGATCATAGCCCACAAGTAGGATCCAGTTACACGATCCAAATGCTACTGATCACAGCTCGCAAGTAGGATTCGCGTCCTGTTATACAATCCAAATGCTATTGATTCTTCTAGCGACGACGAGGATGATTTGATCTTCACACCAAAAGTGCTGAAGTCGAGATTAGGCGTGCATATAAAAAAAGAGAATGTCTCGTTGGCGTGCAGATGAAGGTGACGAAGAAGCAGGAGCCACTACGAGTGGAGTTCGAATGAAGAAGAGGCTCTGTAGAGACCAGCCGAGTCGAAGAGGAAGACGAAGTAGAACGAAAACGGCGTAGGCAAAGAAATAATTAGACGTTGAACAGACAATGAAGATCACAGACGAGCAGACGAGCGATTCACATCAGGTTCACCAAACAAGCAGACAGACGAAGCAGTCGCAGCGAACAAAAGTCCCTCCAAACGATTCTGAGGAGGAGTGTGCGGAGTCGTGCCTGCTTCCATGCGAGGGGCTTTGTCAAATACGTGAATCAAGGCAAAGAAATAGTTCATCCCTTTCTGCAAGAAAGCCGGTAGGAAGGGAGGCTTGACGGTCCTCCAACGACTACCGATAGTTAGGGCAAAAATTTGGCTCAGATACCATGTCAATTTTTTAGAAAATAGGCTGAATAGGCTCGATGCCTTTTCCCTTTGCTTTCATGCCATTAAATAATAATCTTACAATCTATTTTAGGTACAAAATATTCTGTATAATCTATTTAAGCTAACTTAATAATGCATATTCATAATATATATATTCAACTAACAGAGAAATAAATCAGAATAAAGAAATTGAAAATAATTTAAATAAGGAAGCTCCTAATTATAGAAAACTCTTAATTTAGCTGTCTGATTTCCGTCTTTTCTGATTGACAAGATATTAAAGGATATGACTTTTAGCAATTTCTATATTTCTAAATCTTTAAGATACATGTAATGTTTAATGTTTATACTAATACCTAAATTTTGATATTGTATTAATAATATAGATTTTGTTCATGTATAATACAACATGGATACATGGATTTGAAAGCATGTGCAACTTTCTACTAA
>NW_018230102.1:0-4299 GCF_001263595.1 Phalaenopsis equestris | reverse complement strand
AAAGCAAAGTGTCACGTTGATTGTTCCCCTCAAATACTTGTGAACACACTTTACCGTCTTCCAATAATGCTTGCCTAGATTACTCAAGTAAATACTGACCACTCTCATTGCATATGCAATATTAGGTCTCGTACATATCATAACATGCATCAGACTTAACAACTGCTGAAGCAAAAGAAGTTCTCATCTGCGCTTGCTCTGCTTAGAGCTTAAGTGATAGAACCTTTGATGGCTTGAGTGATTACCTAAGAGGGTGCAAATTGGTTTTTCTTCACTCATGTTAAACTTCTATAGGCTCTTCTCAATATACTCTATCAGAGACAACTTTAGTGTATTGTGCTCTTATCCCTGTTGATTCTCATCCCAAGGATCTTCTTCGTTGAACAGAAATTCATCTCAAATTTGCTTGATAAATGCTCCTTCAAGTCTTTGTTTTTCTACATATCTACCAATGTAATCAACATGTAATCCGGATATAAAAGAAGTAAGATATAATAATTACCAAAATCTTATATAAAATAATAGCAATTTGTCTGACACTGCATATACCCACTATCTGACATGAACCAATCAAACTTCTTATACAACTATCTCGAAGCCTGCGTCAAACCATAGAGCTTCTTCAACTTGCAGGCCAAATCATCTTTCCTTGAAATCTCATAACCCCGTGAATGCACCATACATTATTCCTCTTCTAGATCTCCATTTAAGAAAGGTTGTCTTTACATGCACCTGCTCCAGATGTAGATTTTCCTCTGCTATTTAACTCAGTACAACTCTGACGGTTGTCATTTTCAATATAGGATAAAACATCTCAATACAGTTCACTCCACTCTTCTGTTGAAACCAATTCACAACAAGTCTTGTCTTGTAATGTGGTACCATTTGACTCCACTTTCAGTCTGTAGACCTACTTATCGTGCAGTTCTCTTGTGATCTAGTAATATCGTTGAACCACATGTCTTATCTGATTTAAGTGAGTACATCTCATCATCCATGACAAGCTCTCACATCTTGAAATTTTCAATTTTAGTGGTATTTTTATAACATTATGGTTCACTACTATCTGTTAGTAACAAATAATATAAAGAAGGAGAATACCTCTATATTTTTCTAGAGATTTTGCTGCACTACATCCTAACTTAAGCAGGTAACTAAGGTACTTCATGTATTTCATCTAATGGAACACTTCTCCTTTCTCTATCTTTTTGATCATTAGTATCTTCTATCTTAATATATTTGGACTCTGCAGAAATATCTGACGTACAATCATAAGATGTGCTTTTGTCCTCATACATCTCATTTTATTGAGAAGTAACATTCATGCTTCTGATAAACTTTTGATTTTGATAGTCTCAGAATTTGTATCTACATTCATTTGAGTCATACCGAATAAAAATGCACTTGACAGATTTCGAATCAATTTTATTTATGGACCCCAACATGAACATATGAAAAACAACCAAATACCATCAGATGAAATAAATTTACTCTTTTGTCACTCCAGATTTCTTTAGGAAAGCATTCATTTAAAGGTGCTAACTGACCACAACTGATCAGTTAAACAGCAGTGGTCACTAATTGTGCCCATAATTGTCTTGGCAAGCCTACATGCAACATCATACTCCCGACATGCTATATGATGGTTCTATTCAAGCATTCAGCCACACCATTCTGTTGACGTGTCCTTGGAAGAGTTAAACTCATTCTAAAGCACAGTCCTTGAACCTCTAATCACAAAACTCGCCCTACTTATCAAATTTGTGACACTAAAGCTTCAAGTTTGTTTCATTTTCTATCATGGCTTTCCAATTCTTAAACACTTTAAATACATCATATTTATGTTTTAATAAGTAAACTCATACATTTTTGGTGTGAGCATTTATGAAAGTGTCAAAATAGTGGAAATGCCCAATTTACTGAACCAGGGTAAGGCCCTATACTTCAGTATGCACTAACTCTGGCTCCATTGATTTCACCATTGATTCACTTTTGCAAAAAAAAACTCTTTTGCTTATCAGTCAAAATAGTGGAAATGCCCAATTTACTGAACCAGCGTAAGGCCCTATATTTCAGTATGCACTAACTCTGGCTCCATTGATTTCATCATTGATTCACTTTTGCAGAAAAAAACTTTCTTTTGCTTATCTTATACATAATCTTCATAGAAATCTAAATATACAAATTTCAAACCCTGAAGCTTATTATTAGATTGTAGGGAGGGACTTCATATATTTCACGTTCATATGGCCAAGCATGCGGTGTGAAAGACTTGCATTAATTTTGATTCCAACCACATCAATGGATTATACCATTTCATTGATCAGGTAAATAGTGCATTCAATGTTGCCCCAAACCATCACCACAGCCCCCTTTGTCACCTTCCACAAATCACACATGAAGGTAGTCATGTACCCTGACTTTGTCAGCTAGCTCACCGAGATCATATTTCTTTTCAGACTTAAAACATGTCAAACTTTACTGAGTTTCTAGGCTGTTTCATTTGACATTTGTGATATTAACATCATCTTTTTCTATGACACTACAAGTCTTATTATCTCCTAAGTATTCCTTAGATCACTCTAAGTGTATTTTTTAAACACCTCTTCGTTGGGACATGTATGAATAGAAATACTTGAATTTATTATCCAGTATTCAATACTGACTAAAGATAAAATCAAAGAGTCACCTTGTATTCGCTTATGGAGACATCTATAGAGATATTACCGTATTGCCCTCTACTACCAGCCTTGGAGCTTTGCAGCCTTTCTTAAAATGACCTTTCTTCCCGTAGTTCAAGCATTTACCTCTGTCATTTCCTCTTTCAGAACTAGATTTTCTTCTTCTGGACTTGAATCTATCTTTGCTTCTATTAAAGTCCAAATTTCTTCATCTGTTCTCAACATTTAAAGCAAAGCTTGAAGATTCACCGCTCGCTACCTTCTTGCGAACTTTCTTCATTCAGCACTAACCCCACGATGCTATCAACGTTAACTTCATATTACCTAAAGAGTAGCTCACTACCGTGACTAATCCATCTGAGTTGTCCGGCAATAAAGATAGAATTAACAGTACATTGGTCTCCTCATCGAATTTGATGCTCACATAACACAACTAGTTAATCACAGTGTTGAAATTGTCAAGTGTTCAACCATCGAACTACCATCTGTCATCTTCATGTTAAACAATTTTTTTATCAGAAAAATCTTATTTGACGCTAAAGGTTTCTCATACATATATGAGAAACCTTGTCAGTACCGCCATGAGATCCGTCGTAGTTTTCTTTCACTTTGTTCAAAGCAACAAAAGAACAAAGTGAGAGACCGATTAAACTTAAGGTTGTTCAATCCAGCGTTTCTTATTCTTGCAGAGTTATAAATTCAAGCTTTTTGGTGATTCTTTAATATTTTTTGATATAGTAAATCTTTCACTAGCATTTTCCAGAATGTAAAGCTCTATCAATTGAATTTCAACATCTTGAACCACGCTTCGTCGATCATTGCTCACACTCGAATAAAAGATCTTCAGAAAAAAAATTTCGCTCTGATACCACTTGTTCAGATGGAAAAAAGGGATTTGATCGATTAAAGCGAAACCAAGCCGTGGAAAAAACACACTGATTTGAAAGATCGAATAAAATTCAAAGAGAAGTGCATAGCAAAGAAATCCAAAAAAAAAAAATACAACAAATTTAATGTGAAGAAACCCGAGAATAGAAAAAAAAATATGGAGTCACACCACACCAGAAATCTCACAATGAAAATAAAGAGAAATGTACAAAAACTACACCACTCAGATCAGCTATCTACTCTCGGAACTCACGGCAACTTCAGGATGTTCCTATTCTCTCAATCACACGAGAGAAATCTACAAAATCCTCCTCCTTGATACTTCAACACTTCTCACAAAAGCATTATCGAGAAACTTCCCTTATGGGAGAGTACCACACAAGCAAGTCCTAAGAGCAAGCCAAGAAAAAAAGGGGCTTAAATCCGAATCGGAGAAGAAACTGTCCCCTGTGCACCCACGCTACCCCCCAGGCGAAGGTTTTCTATGCTCTCTGTTCTGAAGTCTGAAGCAAAACATGTCACGGCACACCCATGCGTCTGTGGTGCAGGGGCGCAACCTTTGGCATGGGCTCGCCACCATAGGGGCGTTGTTTTGCACCTGTAGTAAGCATTGGCTCGCCCATATAAGCACAGGAGTGCCTCATCTCTACCATTGTACTGTTGTGTCTTCTAGTATCAGGCTCCACATAGCAACATTGTTAACCAAATACTTTTAAGAACTAAGGCTAAT
>NW_018230101.1:0-397 GCF_001263595.1 Phalaenopsis equestris | reverse complement strand
GACAATTTTCTCCAAACTATACTCCATCCATCTTTCCCAGTATATGGGTCAATCAGAGAGATTGGATCAGCCGAAATCATATTTATAGAACCTTTATCTGGTTCTCTTAAATATTCTTTTGAGATCGTTATATTTCCTTCTTTAAGATTTTTCTCGAGCCAATCCTTGAAGACAAAAATTTCTTCTATAGTTCCTCTATAGTGTGTTATAGTGTGTCCCAGCAATCTGTGATATGGGCAATAATTTGGTTGATCCTTCTTATCGACCTCTTCGGGTTTCTTTCATTCTGATAATCTAAACTCATACTTTTTCCTAAGACTTCTAAACATCTTGGATACGGCTTCGTCTTTGAAGGATTATACCACTTTTTTTCGTTCTGCCATAGATATTCTCTTAT
>NW_018230100.1:0-1814 GCF_001263595.1 Phalaenopsis equestris | reverse complement strand
CCATGCATGCATGCATGCATGCATACATCCATACATACATACATACAAAGTTAAATTAGTGATATATTTTAGTTGATATAATAGATCTGGGTGATATAAATGTCTAAAGCAAAGTTTAGGTGTTAGCTATGTAAATGCTTAGGGAATGGGTGGTATGTATGTAAATGCCCCTTAAAACTACTAAAAAATCAAGAATATAGAGATAACGTGAAATGAAGTGTGAAAATGAGTCATCGACAAGCATGCCGTACTCCCAAGAAGAAGCTATGAGTGCCAATGATAGGAACGTGAAAAATATTGAAGAACTAATGCAAAGAGAAGAATGAGCATGGAAGACGAATAAGCGACGACGGCTCGATAACTATGAAAAACAATGAGAAGTAAATGATTTTTATTAAATTTATAACTGCAATTCCTAGCTGTTATTACTCATCATTAGTTTTTATTTCCTCATTATGTATTTTCTTTTTATTTTATTCTGTTTTCTTTTTTTCTTTTGTTGTGTTTGTTCTAATCGGGTTTAAATACCTATCATTCTATTAATAATATTATGCTGCTTTATTCCAAATCCTGATTGTATTCTAACAATTTTGTTCAATTATCATAACATATATTGAACCAAACAAGACGTAGTTGCCTAACACTAAGCTAACTCTACTACACGAGGAAAGTGAACTTATGTTGAGGATAATTCATGTTTCTATGGATTGTGTCCTATGTTTTAGAGTTATGTGATTTGTTTTTGTCCTTAGAGGAGAAAATATTATGTCAGGTAAACCGGACGTGCAGTCAATGACAGGCATTGCACTACACTGCCGGACGCACGGCGACGCAATACATGTAGTCTTCCGCACGTCCAGACAGCAGGCTTAATATTTTCTCCCCTCAGAGATGAAGCATGTTTATTATTTTTCTATCGACATATCCTTTCGCTCGTAAAAATCCAATTTTGGAAACTATTTTTGAAGCGAAGTTCTTACCTTTGTAGTTTTTTCAGAATCTCCTTCAAGGCAGGGGATGCCTTGCTGAAACATGCCATCTTCTTGGAGTCCTCCGAATAACTCATGGAGATCATAGCATTCAAATTTATACAGGTTTGAACATCACTGCCAGCTTAGTTTCTGAAATGAAGGCAATAGAAAGTTAGGTCAGGTTCTTGCAGTAAAGTAAGCTTTACATACATTCCACTCAATTCTTATGTATTTACATATCTACCATCTAAACTTTTACATATATGCCCCTTTATCTATATATGAAAATGTATATTTTACTGTTTAAAAGTCAAAATAGTGATATTTTTGATGTGATATGAAACATTTGGGTGGTATAAATGTAAAAAAGTAAAGTTTAGGTGTTGAATATGTAAATTCATAGGAATTGGGTGGAAATGTGTATAAATGTCCCATCAAAGCTTACATTATATGCAATCTAATCATTAATTCACATTTCAATATAAAAAACCAATGTATAGTATTCCAGTTTTGCTTATACAGATTCAGGCCTAATCCTGAAAGAAAAAAGGGCATTTACATGCATACCACCCCATTCCTAT
Source organism: Phalaenopsis equestris (assembly GCF_001263595.1). NCBI lineage: Eukaryota > Viridiplantae > Streptophyta > Magnoliopsida > Asparagales > Orchidaceae > Phalaenopsis > Phalaenopsis equestris. Next base: position 262 of record NW_018230100.1, on the reverse strand, counting down.
ATATTTACATATCTGATCCCTAAACTTCAATTCTTACATATATGTAGGGCTGTCAAAAAAGCTCGTTGTTCGCAAACAATTCGTGTTCGGTTCATCAATGAGTTCGTGTTCGATTCGTGTGATACGTAGACGGGACGAACGTGAATAAATTTTTTTTCGTTCGGTTAGTTAAACGAACCGAACACGAAGAATGATATTTTCATTCGTGTTCGTATTGTTATTGTTCAAAATATAAAATAATTATAAATAAAAAATTTATGAT
>NW_018230099.1:0-286 GCF_001263595.1 Phalaenopsis equestris | reverse complement strand
AATATTAATTTAGATTCAAATGATATTAAATCTTGTCCAATCATTAACATCTTATGGTTACGTGATTAAGGTTGTCAAAACGACTCTTTGTTCGTGAACTGCACATATTCGGCACGCTACACGCCAAACAAACGAGTCGAACACAAACACACTTTTTGAGCTCGAAATATAAACGACTCGTGTTCGACTCGTTTACACGCCTAACTTCGTCCGCCAATCATGTGAATGTCAGTATGACAGCCGGTGGTTGGGCATCCGAACGTTGAGTTGTTCGGAAAGAATATTT
>NW_018230098.1:276681-296065 GCF_001263595.1 Phalaenopsis equestris | reverse complement strand
GGCGGTGCACGCGAACGGGAGATGGGTCGGCTGTGAGGAGATGCGGAGAGGAAGAGAAAATTTTTTTTTTATTATTTTTATTTCTTGTAACCATTTTTTTTTTAATTTTTTGGGAGAGAGAGGGAGGAGAGAGGGAGGAGAGAGGAGAGAGGAGAGAGGAGAGAGGGAGGAGAGTTATGGAGCTTTTTTTAAAATAATAATAATAATATTATTATTATTATTATTATCTCTCCGCATTTTTCGTCGAATACGTCATTGCAGTGAAATGAACTTCTCCCCTAGGTAAATTTGACGCTCTGAACGCGACCGCACTGTCCGTTTCCTCGTCTGGGGTAGTTCGGACCACTTATTTTAGCAATTGGGACGAAAATAAAAAATCGCGCATTTTTAGCCCGCACACAAAACCGTGGTCCAACGAGCGTCCGTCCTAAGTGGAATCGACAATGCGGACTCACTCGCGTGGTCTATTTCGTCGTTTGAGGTCGTTCAGACCACTTTTTCAGCAAACAATCCAAAATGATAATTTGTGTATTTTTAGCCCGTATTTGAATCGTTAACGACATGGACTCCCTCCTTAAATAATATCGACGTCCTGGACATACATGACATCAAAAATAATAAAAAAAAATGATGCCAACATGGTCATGAGTAAATACATGGGATTGAAATAGTATGAGGAAAGGGTCATTTTGGGTCGAATTGGGTCAAAGCATGGTTTGGGTTGGGTTCAGCCACTAAGGTTGGTCTTGGGCTGAAGAGGATCAGATGGGTCAGCTAAAGTGGTGTGGAGAAGTCCTCATCCAAGTGATTTGGTTAAGTATGAGGTTTAGAGGTTTCATTAGAATGGTTAAAAACCTCTTTAAAGAAGCTTAAAAGTGGCTTATCTTCTTACCATTAATAGTTTGATGATGTGACATGGCTTTCATGGCTTACATATGGCTTAGGAGTGGCTTCATGGCTTACTTTTGGTTTGGCTAATTTTCATGAGAAGTGATTTTGAATTTTTGGTATATTTTTGTGGATTTTGTCATGAGGCTTGATTTGTAAAGAATTGATCATGAGATCAAAACTTAGGAAGTGATATTTGATTAAATGGATGATGATGGAAAGGGTTGTCATATGCGCTTTGGACTTGGGCCTTTGGAATTAGATGTAGTGGGCTTGGGCTTTTAAAATATAAATTGGGTTTGGGCTAAAATTTGGGCTAATTTAATGTTGAGTTTGGTGTAGGAGAATGTCATGAAGGATTTTGCAAAATTTCAAATGATTTTGAGTTGAATTGATAGGCCAAATTAGTGTATTTAGGCATATAGTCAAAATTGGGCCTTTTTTATTTGAATGAAATTGGGCTTGCACTTGTATCAAATTGGGCTTGAATTTATTTATATTAGGATTTGGGATGCTGAATTTTGATTTGGAATGAAGGCATTCAATTGTTGAAATTGGGCAAGATTGGGGTCAATTGGGCTAAAGGTTGGGGCTAATTTGGGGACATTTGGGCCTTTAAGGGTAAATTTGGGCTTTTGGTCAAATTAGACTAATTTGGTCAAATTGGGTCAAATTTATGATAAAAAATTAAAATTATGAATATTTGGGATGATTTTGGAATTTTTGGGAATTTTTGGAATTTTTAGGTCATAAGAGATATTTTGGCAGTTTTGGCAATTTTTGGGAATATTTTGGAAATTTAGATGATTTTTGGAAAGATTTGGGTATTTTGGGTAATTTTAGGATTTTTGGCAAAAATTAGGGTTGTAGGTGTATTTTGGTAATTTGATTATTTTGGGCCAAAATGAGCCAATAAGCCATGAAGTCATACCAAACCAATAGGACTCATATGAGGATTCATTTTGGAGTCTCAATATGTTGGTTCTAGCCCTCTTAATAAAAGACTAGGGGTATAGGTTCATCCATATGAGCTCTCCAAAAGGAGTCGGGAGACCAACCTAAGGGGTCTTAGGATTTGGGGTAAGTGAGAGAGTGTAGTGTGTGCAAGATAGACCCACCAAAACTAGATCACCCAGGTTCAGTCATAAGGTCTGACCATCTTATGGGGGACTCCTCTTGAGCTCCTCCATATTGACCACACCTACTAAGTGCTAGAGGTTAGGACCAACATTTGGAACTTCAAGTTGAGCAAAAAGGGGTTTAAAATTTTTAATGGAGACGGTTCCTTTTCTAGTCCTCTAGGAATTGTCAACAGGAAAGTCCTATGGCTAGACCCTAAGCTATTAAAGAGGAAAATATAGAGATCAACCAAAAATGAGGTCAACAGGATGGCATGGATCCTGAGGAGAACCTTAGTGACTTCCTAAGCTATCCTATGGTTTGACTTTAGTTTTAGAGAGAAGAATTATTCAAATGTTACATCATGCAAATTTTATTAATTAGGGCTTACATTTATGCGAGACAGTCTCGCAAATAACCTGGAAGATATGAGGATTTAGGTCATCACGAACGACAACATCAAAATCCTATAACGATTTAGGGCTTATATTGCACTTGTACAAAAGCCTAAAGTTGAGTTAAGGATTTATTTCGCATTAGACGGACAACCTTGAAATCTTATGACTTGTTGTTTAATTCTAAGAAAAATGTGTTGTTGTAGATCCTCATACTATTGTAGATTGCTGCCCACAGAGTTAGCTCCAAGCTCCTCGAAGAAGTAGTAACCCTAAAGTCTAAGGTCCAAAAGGTTTAAATGATAAGTTTAAATCAGCTCAGACTGGAGGGGGTGGGTGTTAAAGTTAATTAGAGCAAAATCGGTTAGGATCTCATGGTTCCCTCATTCCGGTATCACTATTTTCTTTTGAATTTACTTAGCTTAAACAAGTTGTTACACTTATTTGAATCCGGGAGATCTCATTAGCAACCGTGGGTTACCTCATCTGAGGGACTCTCGTAAATTCAAAAGAACCTTTTAAGTTATGTGACATTTCAAAGGATATATGGTTATTGAAAAAAATTGTTTTGGATTTTTGAAAATGTTGATTATTTTTTTAAAATGGTTTTGATATTTGTGAAGGTTTACAACCAAGCATGCATAATATTTGAAAGCAAGAGTAGATTGTAGTAAGCAAAATGACAGGAATTAAATAAGACTGCAAAAGCATACCTATCATCTTCTCGCTGCTCCCACTGAAAGATTAGCTCTTGCAACATGTATATAATTTTGCAGGAAATTTAAATAAATTGCAAGAGTAGATGAAGATGTAGCTACCAAAACTTCAAGCCATGACTCAGTGAGTCCCGAAAGTTCTTAGTGGATGATTTCCTAGAACAAAATATAGCGAGTTCAAATTTTCCTTCAAAATATCCAATAGAATCCAAAATGTTTGGGGAATGACCCTGAACAACTTTCAAAATCCCTTGAAACGTTCGAGTTCGTTTTGAACTTATTATGTTGTTATATTAATCATCCTAAGGTTGAATTGAAATTACCCCATTACTCAGTGAACCTTGACATTTTAATTGTCTCAAAAATGAGAGAAACTAGATAATCACTTAGTATTTCATTTGATAATTATATGAATGGGTACACCAAAGGGGAAGTTCAAAGTCAATAGGGATTTTAATACCCATAGTTAAACTAGTGCTTAAAGTGTTTGAAAATGTTTATTAATTAATTAAATCCATATTTTCTAATCCCAATTAAGACAATTCTTACATATCAAACCTAGTTCACTTTTAGGCCCTCTTAATTTCAATTTTCAAAGTAAATTTAAGATAATTAAATATTGAAATGAGATTTTAATTCTCATTAATATCAAACTTAGTATCTAATCACCAATTGGTGGGTCTTAAATGAGTGAATTACTATCTTCATAGTTTAAGCCCATTACTTTAGGATCATCCTATTGGATTGACTTCCAAGTTATGATGATCAACAAAATTATAATTTTACCCTTAACATGAAAAGATAACATATAGATTTCTACCTTTTAATTCATTATGTTTCAATCATCCAAAAAAATTTATTATGATCAATATTACTCATTTACCCTTTGACTAATCCTAAAATTTAATTAAGGTTTTCAAATTTCATAATTACTAATTTACCCCTGAGGCTCCCACTTCATAACTTATCAAATAAACTCAAGTGACTTTAAAATTTTCATGGAGATTCAATCATGAGTTAATTAAAATATCAGAGGAGAAAATGTGGTCTTTTGAATTTTTATTTAATTTATATTATTATTTTAATTCAAAATTAGGGCTTTTTGATAATACTTTGTTTAGTTAATCAAAAAAAGATTTTTTTTTTGCTATGGGAAAATTATTATAGGTCCACCTAGGTCAAAGGAACACTTAGATAAAATTCCATGATTTTTCAAAATATATTTTAATTATTATAATCATTTTAATGGAAAATTAGGGAAAACACATTTTTAGTTTTTTTTTTAATAAAATAGCCTTTAAAAAATTATATTTAACTTAGAAAAATTAAGAAAAATATTTTAATGTGTCCCAAATGATCAGGAGATAATTATGGACATTTTGAACCATTTTTTGTATTTTTGAAAATTTTAATTAATTTTTCATTATTTGTAATTTAAAATATAGCTTAAAAATAAAGCGTTTTCCAAAAAAAATTCCTAAGCTCCCCTAATCACAAGGAACTTAGAAAACTACTTTTCATAATTTTTCTAAGTATATTTAATTTAATATAATTATTTTTTATGCAGAAATACATATTTTTTTAGAAAATCAACTTTAGTAGTCAAACTTACTAAAAATAAATTTCAAATTTTTACAGTGAGTCAACATATTTTTTTTACACAATGTGGAATTGATTTTATTAATTTCTGAATAATATTTAATTTAAATAAATTAAAATAAGACATAGATATTTAATTAACTATAAAAATGCACAAAATTATACAAACAATCATGATATTTTTCTTAAGCTCCTCTGACCACATAAAATCTACTAAAATTTATCTCATAATTTTCTAAGTGATATTTTAATTTATATATTTATTTTAAGCCAAAGGTATCCAAACTTGAAAATCAGGGTTACATGCACAAAGATGCTCTCTAACCTTGTAAAAATTAGAGAACATCCCCTCTATCACGAGAAATAAACTCTCAAAGTTTCAAGCCATGATGGACAATATTTAGTCAAAATAAATTAAAATACCTCAGAGACTATTTAATTAATTAAAAATCAGGGACTGATGAAATAATTTTAATTTTTAGTCCACATTATTCTCCTCTAATCACTGAGCAAGCGAGTGTTTTTATTTTTTTTAATGATTTTTCTATGCAAAGTTATGAATTTTTGAAGTTATAGCATTTAAATAAATCCATAAAAGCCTGATTTTGCTACTTATCCAGCTCATCCTGCGATGACTCCAAAAGGCCACACGGTGCTCCACTATTCAACGTCGTCTTCTGACTCAGCTATCACGTGTCCCGCTGTGTCGCTCCATGCATTCGTCCGGCTCAATCCAGAGTGTCTATTTGATACACGTGCAATTGGTCGGCTCCTGATCTTCATGCCCAACTGACCTAACCTTAAGATCTTGAGCTAGACTCAACCAAATCATTTCAGCTTTTTTCTTACACTTTCATCTACTCAAGATGAACCTATCTATACGGTTGATCGAGCATGAAATACAGTATATACACATGAAAAATCAAATTAAGCTGATATTGAGGGGAGAGTTCAATACCTTTGTCTGAGAGGTGTGGCCTCAATCAGATGGTTGGTGATGCTTCAGAGGAGTCAAACGAGCCTTCAAATGAGTTGATTGGCTGTGGTGAATTGTCTAGGTATGATTTTGATCAAGTTAGTTTTTAGTTATTGGTCTAGGGTTATGCTAAAGGCTCTCTATGATGGGGCTTTTGTGGGGGATTAATTTCTCTCAGTCTAGAGATGGTGTGGGCACAGTTAACTGAATTTTGGTGTACTTTTGAGGTATGGGAAATTATGTCCTAGTTCTGATAAGGAATTGGCCTGAGAAATTGGCTCAGGACAGTGGGTTTGGGTGGCTGAAAATAGTGGGCTTGCACTCAGGGAGGTTTGGAGAAGCTTTAGTAAGATTTTAACAGAGTTTTCCCTAGGTCTCAAGCAATCTTCCCTTGGTCCATGAAGAGCTCAATTTATAGCCATGGCCATTGGGCTAAGCTCGGGGGTGGCCGGCGGGTGCAATGGAGAGCTGAGGTGGAGGGCTAAACGGTGCAAGTGACCAATCAAGACTTGACACATTTGCTGGGTTCAATTAGGTTTAATTTAAGGCATGGTGGCTCTTGATTTTGGCTCTTCCAGTGACTAGGGTGGCTGGCCAGGGCAGAGGAGGTGCTCAGGTGGTCAGGTGAGCAGTCTATCAAAGTAATTAATTAGGTTAGTGATGGGTTTTGGCAAAGATCTCATTGTCTTAGGCATTTTAAAAAAGAAATCCCTCAATTTAGGGGACCCATGGTCCATGGCTCATGTAGGTTGGGCTAAGTGGATCTAGGCTGGTCCTTAGGGTCCACTTGGTGGCTGTAGTGGTCTTGGGTTGACCAATTTGGCTAGATTTGGTTAACATTTGGATCATGATTCAATTTTGGGTCATTTGGGTTCAAGTTGGGCTAGGTTGGAATTAATCTTGGATTGGGTCCAATTGATTGAGCAACTTGGTGTAGATGATTTTCATGAAGATTTTCTAAAAGGTTTGGAGTATTTTTCAATTGATTTGGGGAGTCAATTTGGTAGTATTTGGACATTTGGTCAATTTTGGGGATGTTGGGTTAAATGTGAGTTTAAGTTGGGATAGAGTTTAGCTATGGCCCAATTGTTGGTTCAATTTTATTTTAGTGATTTTCATGAAGTGTTTTAGACAGAAATTGAGTGGAATTTTTGGGTTTATGTCATTCAATTTGGTGACATTTTGGGACATGGTTAATTTGGGGCAAATTTGGGGGTTTTGGTCCAAGTTAAATTTAAGTGGAATTGAGTTTTGAACAAGGCAAATTGAAGGTTCAATTTAATGTATGGAAGTGATGTAAAGAGTTTAAGATTCAAAATTGGGGTAATTGGAAAATTTAAAGAGTTTAAGATTCAAAATTGGGGTAATTGGATAGGTTTGGGGGTTCAATTTAGTGAAATTTTGGCTTAGGGTCAAATTGGGGATTTTGGGATTGAGATTGGAATTGGGTTTGAAATTGGGTTCAATTGGGCTTGAATTATGTTTCAATAAATTTTAAGCATGATGAATTTGAGTTTCAAATTGAAATTGGGGAATATTGGGATCAAATTGGTGGACATTTAGGGTGAATTTGAGTAATTGGGCCTTTAAGGGCAAATTGGGATTTTTTTGTCAAAATAGGACAAATTGGTCAAATTGAGCTCAATGGAGTGGTTCAAATTGATTTTGGGTACATTTGAAATGATATTGAAGGTTTTTGGACAGTTTGGGTCACTAGGGGTTTTTTTTCTAATTTTCGCAAAATTTGGGGTATTTTGGCAATTTTGAAAATTTTGGGGTGTTTTGGGCAACTTGGGTGGTTTTAAATGATTTGAAATGATTTTTTGGATAAAATTAGGTATTTTGGGGTTTTGGTTAATGTTTGATTTTTAATAGCAGTTTGGATTTTAGGGGCAAAAAACTAAATTGGGTATTTTAGTAGGATTGGGGTAGCCAACCACACAACCACCCCACTTGAGCCATGGACCAATCGAATCCCCTACTTTGGGTCATCCATTTACTGGTCTTAGCTAAACCTTAGCCTAAGACTAGTGGCCTAGGAGACCATCGACATGAGTCTCCCAAAAGGTTAAGGGATCAAAGTTAAACATGTTTAAGGTTGAGAGTGAAAGTGTGATGTATAAGTGTGTATATGAGCAAGACTGACCAAGACCACACCACTCAGGGTCCACCCTAAGGCTAAACAATCCTTTGGGGACTCCCCTTGAGCTTCCCCATACTGGCCCCACCTACTAAATATTATGGTTTAAGACCAATATGGGGAACTTCAAGTTGAGCAAAGAAGAGTTTAGAGTTTCTAATTGTGAGGGTTTCTTTACTAGTCCTCTAGGAATATTCAACAGTGAAGTTCTATGGCTAGACCCTAAGCTACTAAGAAGGTAGCTAGATCTCAACCAAAATTCAGGTCAACATTTTTATAGGTTCAATCAATCCTTAGGACAACCCTGGGTGGCTGTGGTTTGGTCTCACACACACCTACTCACACTCAAACCCATTAAATCCCTCACATACCTCAAAACTCTAAAATCCCATACACTGGACCTACCTCCTTAACTCTTTGGGGAACTCACATGGATGGTCCCAAACCCTTAGCCTTTAGTTAAGATGCCTAAGACCAACATATGAGATTAAAGAATGAGTTCTCATTTGGTGTCTTATGATCCCAAGATGACTAGTCATGACATGTATGATCACCTAATCCAATTTTCATAAATTTCCCAAATGTCCCCCAAATTCCCCAAAATACGCAATTTAACCCCAAATTCAAGCCCTCCAAATTCTAAAACAAAATTCAAATTCAATTTACCAAAATCCAAATTAAAACCAAAATTTCAATTTCAAACTCAAAACCCTCATTTTTAAGCCAAATGTCCAATTCCATACCAAAATTTCACCAAGTTTAAAAATTCACCAAATTTGGCTTGCACACCAGTTCAAATATACCAAACCCAAAATCAATTTTACATGATGATTCCAAAGCCCTTCAAGCTCATTGGTCAAGCCCAAAATCAATTTTCCTCAACCCATCTTAAAAGATCAAAAATCAATTCCTTAATAACAAATTTAAAAGCCGACAAATTGAACCAAATTTCAATTACCATTGAAACCCACATGACAAAATTATTTTCATCATTATTTTAATCAAAATCATACACCATGGCCACACATCACCCATTTTTCAAAGTCTCAAAATTCCTTTCTCATGAAAATTGTGCATGGCCCCATGCATGTCATGAAACCACTCATAAGGGCCATCCATAAGCATCACATGACTCATTTTGCACAAAGTGGAAAAAGGAGGACCTTCTTTCAATTCCCACCAAAGTGGCTTAACCAAAACCTAATTCCACTAAATGCATGTTTCACACGCCAAATCAATCACACAAGCCCCTATAAGTTGATCCAACAACTCCATCCACCTTGGACATGACCCCAAGCCATTTCCATGGGGTTGAACCCATGGTTAACCCAACTTAACTCAAACCCATTGCTCACTTTGAAAAATTGCAATTACCCATGCTTGGAACAAATTGACTTCACATCTCCCCAATTCTGACCTTCCACAGTGTGAAGGTGACTTTGCGTGGCCGACCAACCACCCCTAACCATCTGAAAACACCAAGCCTGAGAAGGCCCCCATGGCCAAAACTCAGAATTTGAACTCCCTAATGTGGCTCACTTTCATTGTACATTGGAGCCTCTCTCTTGTCCACCTTAACACCATTTTGTCCACCCTGGCCAACCCAATTGGCCACCCTTCCCTGCCTAAAAAAACACCGCCACTTCACGACCAAAAGAAGAGAGTGCACAAGACCTTAGCGAAGCCTTGCCAAGTTTTTCTAAGACCTCCTCACAACCTCACGAAGTTCATCCCTACCATTTTCAACCACACAAATCGACAATAGAACCTCAATTTCCAAGCTCAATTCCAGGGCATTTCTTGGCCTTAAAATCAACCTTAACCAAACTCAAAATTGATCATCCCAAAAGCTTCACAACACTCCAAAACAAATTCCTTAACAATGCCCCATCATCCCGAGCCCTCTAACCTAGACCTAGACCACGCTCAAGCCACCTCTTGACATAGAACATACATAGGCTCGAATACAGATCAAATTGAAGCTTGGAACACTCTTGTGGACTCAAGGCAAAGCTCAAGAACAACCTCAATTGAGGCCTCACCTCTTGGCTAAACATATAACACAAAACTTCTAATTTTTGCCTCAGTTTGGACTTTTGTGAAGAAGATTTACATTTCATGGGTATCTGGCTGTATAGATGTGTTTGTTTCACTTAGATGAATGTATAGGAACATACTACACTTAATTTGGTTGAGTATCAAGCGAGATCTTAGAGTTATAACACAAACGATTCTTAGGTTATGGCGATCGGGGATGATGAATGATGTCATCCATTTTCTCATGTATCAAACAAGTGGTCGAGATCAAAATAGCTAATGGAATGAGAACCACAGGCACACATGACAACCGACATGGAAAGTGCAACCAAACAGAGCATGTCTCATAAGAGTTCAGATCTGCCGAGGATGACGGTGTGTTGCGTCGGATATTTAGAAAATTAGCATATTTTCAAAATATTTAACTACAAAAAACTTTAAAAATTGATATCTTGGTATAGAAAAATAAAAAAAATAAAGTAAAAAAAACTCTGTGCTAGTAAATTTATTGAACCTAAAATAAAAAATATTTATCAAATATTTTATTTTAATTAAATAAAAATGCCCCAAGGAAAATTAAAAATAATTAATTAAACAATTATTCAAATTAACTGAAATTTTGATGGTTTGTTCCTAATAGCATTAGAGACCTCCTCTGACTTTTCCAAGGTCACAGAACATCCCTATGATCAAAATACCTAATTTTATAAGACTTATTATTATTTTAATTATATAATTATATAAAATAAAATAAAAGTCAGAAAAACACATAATCAAGTTTAGTATGCTCACTATAGTCAGAGAAACTTACGAAAAAATAAAAATCAAATTTAAAAAGATCAAAATATTTTTTTCATTTAAAATGAATAAAAGTTATTAAAAATTTGGAAAAATACAAAATAGTTCAAAAAATCATCAGAATATTCCAAAATGAAGAAAATGGTTTTGTAGAGTTTCTGTTAAAAATTGAAGTCAAAATAAAAAGTTCCATTTGGAGCTATTTTTCAATTTAAAATAATGAAAAATAAATAAAAAATCATAAATATACCTCAAAATATCACAAATCATTCCCTAATTTTAGAAGTAAAAAAAAAACTTACATAAATTTTTAAAAATGTAAAAGGCATTTTTAGCATTTAAATGTATTTTCTCTTATTTTTGAATAAAATAATTTAAAAAATAAAATAAAAATCTGAAAATAAAAAATAAATTTCTCTCAGTTCTCTGAGGTGAGAGAGGTTTGTGAATAATATAAAAAAATAATTTTTAACATGAAAATATATTTTCTAATTATTTAATCAGTAAAACAATTAAAAATTCATAAAAAATAAAATATAATTATGAAATTCACAAAATTTATTTCTAGTGGTCCCTCTGATCTAAGTGAACGTCCTAAAATTACCCTAAGGATAGAAAAGATGTTTTGGTTACTAAAATTAATAGTATTGAAAATTCTTATTTTTGAATTAAATAATCATAAAAAAATAAATTTTTTGGTGATGTGTAAATTAACCCATGAGTAGGGTACAACAAAGTTTCAAAGTCATTCGAGTTAAATTAAAGAAATTATGAAGTAAAAAACCTTATGGGTAAAATGGTAATTATTAAAATTTGAATTCCAATTTAAAATTTAGGTCAAATCAGAGGGTAAATGAGTAATAATTATGATAGTGAACTCTCTGAAGTGATTGAAGCACAAAAAGGTTAAAAGGTAAGAACTAATTCACTTCACTTTCTACAAAAATGTAAAATTGTAATTAATCAAATTATTATGGACTGGAAGATAATTAAGTTTTTGATGATTCTAATGTAAGGGGCTTGAGTTAGGGAAATAGTAACTCACTAATTTAAACCCCCAATCAATGGTTAAGTGCAATTTAGCTTCTAAAAAATATTAAACACCATATCATAAAACTTTTATAAAATTACAACTTTACCTCACAACCTTTAAGAGCTTGGTAGTGAACTATGGTTAATCTAAAATTACTTAATGAGGCTTAGAATAGAAAAATAAGTAATCATAAGCATCATTGAAACACTACTATCTCAGGTTCAATTGAGAGGAGATGGAAGGTTCCTTAATAATTAGGTTTACCCTAAGGGTTCCTACTCTTACATTTCATTAACATAATAATGAGTGATTAGTTGCTCCTACTCATGGGATTAATTTACACACTTAAGTTCACTGAGAAGTTAACACACCACAACTAAACCTTAACTTAATCTAGGTTGATTAATTCAATGACATAATAAGCTTAGGTGAACTCAAAATGATCAATAAATTTCTAAAGTGGTTTAGGGTTATGCCCTGAACCACTTTGCAAGATTCTGGACATTTTGAAGGAAATCTGAACCTATTATTGTTCCTTAAAGAAAATCATATGCAAAATCTTATAGGGACCTACCAAGCTATGATTTAGGCCCCGTTAATGCACCAATTCAAATAAAATACCCTACACTACTTGTCTCACATTTAAAACTAACTCTAAAGATTTTGAGTATATATATTTTACTGAGACAAAATATACTCGAATCTTATGATTGCATACAAATATATTTTACCGAGACAATACCACAACTTCATTTACTTCTCGATTAAATGTTTTTCAATCAATGGTTAAGTGCAATTGAGTATATAAATTATATGATTAATTTTCTTAATAGTTATTCTTAATTTGCAACAAAGCAAAAAACTTGATCCAAAACAAAAGCTATGTAAATCTTTCACTCTGAAGCCAATAAGAATGCAGTTATAATATTTTAATATGGGATACTACGCAAGTATTCTTATCGTTATCAAGTAATATAGAACTTTCTGATTAAGTTCTGAACATCGAACCCATAGGGAGAGCTAGATTTAGATAACAAAATTTACTTATCAATATATTCTTACTTAAACTTAAGATGCTAAAATATGAATGAAACTTCGATTCTTTTTGTAATTTTTGATAATTGAAAATAAAGTAAACAACTAATTAACTTAACTAATATACTTGCAAGATGAATGTAATATAAATAAAATATTATTTTCCTTATTATGAATCAGTGATAAATATAGAAATTATGTTGTGGAAGTATGTTAAATGTGGTGTTAAATAGGAGAAATAATATTCTTTACCCTTACTAGAGATGCTATAAAGAACATTGGTTAATTTATAGTTTAAATAGTCTTGAAGACCGGCTGGGCATGGAAGATATTAGCTCTCACTTTAGAGTTCCCTTTTATACCTCCACCTGGGGGCAAACATCTCGCATCAAAACCTAAAATTATAAATCAAGTTGGGGGCTTTAGTCTGTCACTCTAAAGTCCTTTAATTCTGCACCGTTGAAGATTTTATTTCTCTATTTATTTACACTCAACTCTATGAACTACATTCTCATTCATGAAATCAATATGTGATTCTAAAAATTTGTTTACTGAGACAATACCATCTATGATCTTACATGTTCTCACAACATGTATTAACATCTTAATTGGTCAAATCAAGAAGTAAATGAAGTGCAAGATTTCAAATCATCACAACTTCTTCCAACATTGAAGCCTAATACTTCACACAACTGACTTTAAATATTTAATAAATTATCATATTAAGGAAAAAGATAAAGAAAACTACTTAGAATCCATGGTAAAAACACAACCACACATGAGTTTAAAAGTAGAAATCATGCACACAAACAAGACATCTAAATTAAAACCAAGTGTAGTCACAAAGATAAACACTTATCTCAAATTCCCTCCACAAAATGTCTTGACGTTCCTTTGAATTCTTTTCCTTCACTCACAATACAAACTAAAACTCAAAAATAAAAATAAAAGGTGGTCGGTGGCGGCAGCAACTGTTTACTTATCTGGATGATGGCTGTAAATTTTGATGGGTGGCTGACCTCCTCTCTTAGAAAATCTAAGTCTTTTCTTTTAAAAATACAAGGGGTGCCTTAGTGTCTCTTCAAAAAGGTGTCTCCATTCAATGAATCTTCTAGAAGTTGTCTCCTCAAAAGCCAATTGAATGAATTTTCGTGTCCATGGGCTATTTCCCACATTTTTATCAAGGGTTGTTTTTTTTTTTCAATGAATTGTTTTGGGTTTATTTTGTGTCAGATTCTCTTTGCAAATCGTTTAAAATTCTTGCACTTTATTATACTAAGTTTATGCTACTAACCCTTGTAGTTGCAACAGGAGCACCATCTACGCATCCCATAACTTATCTACTACACTTTTACTAGTGTACCTTACAACATTTTCTTACCCATGCATGTTTCACTTTACTTGCAAAACAAAACAACAAAAATACAATTTCAAAAAAAAATAATACACCCTAAATCCTTTGAACACACTTATTCTACTCCTTTTGGGTTTACGAGGATCTCTTAGATGAGAAAACCTAGGGTTGTTAATGAGAATTCTCCGATCTAATTAAGCTTAACTGCTTGTTTAGATTGACCAAATTCAAAAGAAAATAGCAGTGTTGGGATGACAAAATCGTGGGATCTTGACCGATGTCGCTTAACTTAAATTAAAATTCCCCCAAACATTCAAACAACAAAGGAAATTAAAATAAAAAAATAATACATGAAAAATCAAAATTCATAACACACATATAAATCTTAAAACAACATTTCGACAAGGAGGCTTGGAGCAAGCCACGACATACAGAGGGCGATGATTTATAATAGCAAATGATACACCAAAATAATGTGCTATTTTAAGTATACATTTTATGCTTATTTTTGGTGATATTGCACTTTAAAGAATGATATTTTCATATTTTTGTTGTAGGTATATCTATTTTAGGAAATTGGAGTAAAAACGACAAAAAGGATGAAATCTGAAGCTAAAACAACAAATTTTGAGATTCTGGCGCCTGAAGCGTCGTTTTACAGAGAGCTGGCACCTGAAACATTGGAATTGAAGCCTGAAGTGCCATTTTATAAAGAGTTGGCGCCTGAAGTACCATATTTGGTGTCTGAAGCTCTAAAACCAAGAACAGCGCGTTCTTAAGCAGGATGACGCCTGAAGCGCCTGAGGCACCAGAGACGGCTTTTTGGGGATTAAGGCGGTTGGAGACAAGTTTTGCACAAATTTTGAAAGGGAAACTTGTTCTAAATTCCCCATGGAGTGATTCAATGCATCTAAACATTTTGTAAGTCTCTTTTATGAAGGGATATATCTCTTGGATTAATAGACATGTCTTTTGAATTCAAAATGGTTGACTTTTGGATAGACTTTTAGAAAGAATTTTGAATTCTTTTAGAGGGAGTCAACCTCTAATAAAAGAGAGGGAAGTCTAGAGCTTGAAGAGAGTGAAAGGAGGGTTGAAGAGAGAGAGAGTGGCTTGAGATAAAGAGAAAGATAAAGTCAGGGCTTGAAGATTTTCTTCAAAGATTGTAGGAAGAGAGGGAAGGTGAGAGATTTCTTCTTCATTACACTGCTAAGAGAGAATTGAGAGTGCTTGTAAAGAGGGAAATGTCTTGAAGAGAACTTATGAGGATTTGTTTGGGAAGGATTGTGAGCTATGTTATGTTCTTTTATTTCTTTATTTTGTAAACTTGTTTTTATATATGAAATTTGTGTTTGGTTGTTTCCTTCTCATGAATTTTGAGTAGTCTTCTTTATCCTTCTCCCTACTTTGAGATATGGTTTTGTGAAGAATTGATTTTGTTTTATACTATTTTAAATGTCAATAATTTGTGATGGTTTGAACTCTGATCTTCATTTACTTTTTGATCTGACCAATTGAAATGTTAAAATATGTTGAGAAACATATGTTCTGAAAGGGCTATGATTTCCACAACATAGTGAGAATCACATTTTATTCCATGGGAGAGGATGTCATCCATGGAGTTGAGTGCAAATAAATAGAGAAATATACTTTGTTGGATGCAGAATTGGAGATTTTAAGGTGACAGATTAAAATCCTCAATTTGGTCCAGTTGATTGGAAAATAATGTGAGATTGTTAGTCCTCGGGTGAGGGAGTAGTAGGAGCTATGGAGTGACAATCCCTATTTGGCACCATATAATTATATTTATATATATATAATTTTAATTTCTTCACAATCCATTTACTCATTCTAAAGAAGAATGATGCTTTCTTAAATTTGAACTCTTCGCCACAAAAATATTATTTAGTTTTCGTAAGTTTACTTTTGAAAGTTTAGCAATTAATTTAATTAATATAGTTTTTAACTGCATTTTGTTTAACATTCACTCAATTATTTTAGATTCAAATTTTGTACTTCACTTTTGTAGTTTAAATTATAGTTTTCATTATAATCATAAGAATTTATCTATAAGCATTTCCAACTTCCATGTGGGATCGATATCTAAGACTCCATTAGAGTCTTTTATTACTTGAGTGATACACCAAAAATATATGCACTTTAATGGAAGGTATTTTGATATTTTCTTACAGGTTGTTGATATTTAGGGCTTAAAGCAAAAAGAAAGCAAAAAAGATGAAATTTGGAGTCAAAATGATGTTTTTGAAGAAATGCTCAGCGTCGGTAGCGCTGAGGGCAGCGTCGATGGCGCAAAACAAATTAACGCGGAGATTTTTTACTCAACGTTGACAGTGCAAGACTAGCGCTGACAGCGCCAAAGGCGGTGCAAACCCCATTTCTAGAAGGTTCGATCTATTTAGACGGGCGCAAAACAAATTAACGCGGAGATTTTTTACTCAACGTTGACAGTGCAAGACTAGCGCTGACATCTTGGAGAACCGATCTTGGGCTCTATTTAGGGCCGAATTTCATCAGAAAATGGGCTCCTCTATGTTTTTCACTCATCTACTTTCATTTTTTTGCACCACATCATTCCATTCCACTTCTATATTGGAGTTAATTAGTGATTTTGTTTTCATATTTTAGAGTTTTTGTAGTGAGATTTAGTGTGGAACTTTCTGTAAGAGTGTTGGAGAAGGAGAAAAGTGAGAGATATCTTCTTCCTGCATTTCTAAGGAAAGATTACAAAGGGTTTGCTTTGAGAAAGAGTTTTCAAATAGTATTGTTTGTTTATCATCATTGTATGTGTTTTCTTTTATATATGAAATTTGTGGTTTGTTATTTTTTTCTCATGAAGTCTGAGTGTCTGAGTAGTTTCTGAGTAGTTCCCTCTATTTTTCTCCCTACTTTGAGATATGGTGAAATGAAGAGATAATATGAATGTGCCAATATTAAATTGTAAAATAAATTGTGATGATTTTTAAACTCTGAATGTAATTTACTTTTTGATATGGTCAATTGAATTGTTAAAATGTGTTGTGAAACATATGATCCGAGAAATGGAGTATGAGTTTTACAACAGAGTCAGAATAACATTTGATTCCACGAAAAAGAACATCATTTATGGAATTAAGTGCAAATAAATAGAGAAATATTCTTTGATGGGTGTAGAATTGGAGAACCTTTAGGGTGACAGACTAAAATCTTAAATTCAGTCTTAGTGTTTAAAAACTGAAGCAAGAGCTAGCCTTCAGGTGAAGGGAAGTGGGAGCTTTGGAGTGGAAGTCAGTATCTTCCTAGCCTAGTCACAAATTTAGGAACTAAACTTAAGATTAGCCAATGATTTTTTATAACTGTATCAGGGTAGAGAATTAAAATTGCTCCTATTTGGCACAATACATATTATGAACATTTATCTCATCTCATTTTATCATAGTCTCATTGTAGTGGGAATGATGCTTTTTTCAAATAAGAATCTCCATTACATAAACATAGTTAATAAGTTAGTATTTACTGTTTTAAATTTTTCATATTTGATTTGATAATAGTTTAGAAATTTAAATTTTGATTATATCTCAATAATTGAAATTAGTGACAGTGATTTCAATTGACTTTTTTGTGAATTTCCTAGCAAATTTGTTATTTCCAATTTAAACCTTCCTCGTAGAATCGATACTTGGGGCTTAAATAGAAAGTCCATTTTTACTTAATAACGATACATATACTTGTGTAGAATTCGAATTTTAATTGATTATATTTAATTAAATTTTACACAATCTATCGCAACAAAAATAGTTGGATCAGCTATGCGTATGCTTGCATTATTTTTAGGAGATTTGACATTTTAAAGATTTATAAAAGATAAAATTATTTTCACTAAAATTATATTTGTTGGGATTAAATTGTATATTTATTATTGTATCTGCCGTGTGTATTTTATAATATCCAAAAAAATGCAAAATTAATACATTAAATCCGCTCGCATCAACAAAACAAAATTACATCAGCTAAATCATTCCTTAGAATTAAACAACCAACCATAACATTTTGAGGTAGTCTGCTTATTGCAACATATACCTTCACTCTATCTTTTAGGCTTTTGTATAGTGTGCAATATAAGCCCTAACTCACCTTAGGATTCTAAAGTCATCGTCCAATACAATGTAAATCTCCCTATCTTCCAAGCTATATAAGCTCTGTAATTAATAATTAATGGGATCAAACATAAATAATTTCGCTTCAAAAGTGTAAAGCCCGACAATAGGATAACTTGGGAAGTTATTGAGGTCTGCCTCTGTCCTGTGACATATGAACCAAGGAAAATATGTTGAGATTTTCATACCTATTTTATACTATTTTTTATGATATTGCACTTTAAAGAAAGATATTTTTGATGTTTTGTTGCATGAATGATGAATTAGGGTCATTGAAGTAAAAAGATGCAAAAAGGAGCGAATTTGGCGATCCTTGTCTCCCAGAGCTACAGAGGCCGGTGGTTAATTCGTTTTCCAAGATTTTAACGGCCTCAGATACAAGTACGAGATTTTCTCGAGACTCCAACCGCCGCCATGCCAACGAGTGCCTTCCCACACTACCGACGGCGCCCTCGAGGCCGCCATGATGGAGAGCTCGACGGGTATGCCTACTCAAGCTTTGGATAAGACCAAATTTTGAAGGGATGCTTAGGCAACTCTTGGGAAAGCTCATCCACAACTTTAAAAGATTATTTTAGCCGAAAATTAGAGAAAGGAGAGAGATATTGGAAGGGGAAGACTCAAAATTGAAGTGTGAAACAAGTGTAGAGAGTCACAATTGTGAGGAATTCTTCGAGATATTGTAAGAGTTGAGAGAAAGTGAGAGATTTTTTCCTCCTTGCTACTTCGAAGAGGAATTCTGTGTGCTGTAAAGAAAGGAAGAGATTCACAGGAACTTCGAGGAGTGTTCTTGGGGAGAAACTAGAGATAAGTTATTTACTTGTTGTAGTTTGTATGACTTTGATTTTATATATGAATTTTGAGTTTTGTTGTGTTTTTCCCATGAGATCTGAGTAGTTTTCTCTTTCTTTCTCATTGTCTTGAGATTTGTGAAATGGTGATTTGAATTGGTGAAGCCATGAAAATGTTTAAGAAATTGTGATGACCTTTTCCCTTTGATCTTAATTTACTTTCAATCTGGCCAATTGATTTATTAAAATATATTGAGTTTTACAACTAAAGTGAAGATTACATCCAAGATTCATGGAGGTCAAAGCCCTTGGAAGTTGGGTGCAAATAAATAGGGAAATAATATTATCG
>NW_018230098.1:275542-276540 GCF_001263595.1 Phalaenopsis equestris | reverse complement strand
TGACACAATATAAATTGAACTAATTCATTTTATACATTCACTATAATTTCTTGACAAGGAGAATGATGTTTTCTTATATATTGAATATCACAATTAAATCCTCCTTAATATCATTAGTTATTTAATAGTTATTAAAATTACTTATTTATATCAATTGCCTATTATTGACAGATAAGCAAATTGAACTTTGTTGTTGTGATTAAAGTATTGTTTTTTCTAAAATCTTAGTTCGCAATTCTAAACCACTCCCTATGGGATCGATATCTAGGACTCCATTGGAGCCCTATATTACTTGAGTACGTATACTTTCATGGATAAGTGTGACTTTACAATCATTGAATATTTATTACGTCCATATTTATCTTATATTTTAAGCATATATAAAGTCGCGGTCAACATCCCCTAGTATTCGTTCCTTTGATTTCTAAAATAATTTTTCTTATTCAATCCTTTTCCACTTATTATTCCTTACAAACTACCTTGTGTTGACGTCACTTTTGGTTGAGGTCTAGAAATTTCTTTAGTAGCCTAGGTCTAGCCATAGGACTTTCCTACTGACTAGTCTTAGAAAACTAGAAAAGGTACCCTCACCATTAGAAACTCAAAAATTTTTCTCTTTACTCAATTTGAAGTTCCACATATTGGTCCTAACCTCTAGCACTTAGTAGGTAAGATCATTATGAGGGAACTCAAAGAGAGTTCCTATAGGGCTACTTGACCTTAGGATTGATATATATATATATGGCGATCATTGTCCTCGTTCTCGCTTACCCTCACCATACCCTCACAATACCCTGGTTAAATGACCAAATCACATCAATTGGACCTATAACCATGCCAATTGGATTTCATTGATCCATGGTTCATTTTCATTGATCCATGGTTCATTTAGAATAGTTCTCTACCCAATTGCACTTGAAATGCCCAACTTGGCCTTTTCACTCTAGGCACCTCCAAATTACCCAACTGCCCTTAGGACCCAAATTTGGCCAAAATTC
>NW_018230098.1:274117-275057 GCF_001263595.1 Phalaenopsis equestris | reverse complement strand
AAAATCCACCAAATTGATTAACCAATTGACCTCAAAATGACTTTCACCCTTCATGAAAGTTGTTTCTCATGGTCTCCTACACCAAATACAATATTAAATTGAGCTAACTGACATGTCTAATCAAACCTAAACCCATTTTTTGTCATATTAGCCCATGACCAAAATATAATGAAAATCAAACTTAGTATTCCCAATCAAGCTTAACCTTAGCTAAACTCTAGACCTTAGAGTTAAGTTAAATTAACCATGGGTTATCCATGATATTTATCCCTTAGGTAAGTATTTTTTTTTAACTTTAAAGGATAAGTTTCATGCAAAACCAAATTACTAACTAACACTTGACAATTTCCTATGGTGCCATTTTTCTTGCTCATCATGAGCTTTAAACTTCATCTCCAAGCATCCCAACTAATCTAGCTCTATAAAAAAGCCATGGCCATGGCTATGGAAGAGGAGAGAGCTCACGGCCAAACAAGGAAGAACCACCATAGATTAGCAAAACGTCCTCCAAAATATCCAAAATTCTTCTCCAAGCACAGAGAAAAAGGGCTCCACAATTAATTGCCCTCAAAGCCTCCTCTGTGAGTTCCATTTTGAGCTCAAAATCGAGCTCTGAGCTCAATTTTGAGCTCAAAATCGAGCTCAAAATCAGGGCCCTACTCCAAACTCCACCAAAATCAAATTAACCTTGCACGCACCTTCACAAGGCCTAAGGAAGTAGCTTTCCCATCAAACCCCCCTCCCCCAAGCCCTCATTTGTTGTGGAGAATAAGGCCTAACCCCATTTTTGGGATTTCTAAACAAAGCTCAAAGGAACTCTAATTGGTGCTTAGAGAAGCTTCGTTGGACCTCAACAAACATTTCACAAGCATCCAATTGAGGCCACACCTCTTGGACAAAGGTATAGGCCATTTTTTTTAAATTCGAGCTCGGTTTCACG
>NW_018230098.1:272973-274040 GCF_001263595.1 Phalaenopsis equestris | reverse complement strand
TTCATGTAAATCCGTTGAGAATCGAGTGAGATATTGACGTTTGAAGGTGGACGGCTCTCGGGATGAACCAGACGGAGACGAAGGCTGTGAACCGCCCGATCGCGCGTGTATCGATCAGACGGTCCTGATCGCGTAGGGCAGAGATCCCGTATATGCACAATGCCCTGAGTCAGCACTGACGCGGATGGCGGCGACAAACCAGAGCATGACACGTGACATTTCAGAACCGCCCATGATCCAGTCAGTGCGTGGGTTTAAGTAGAAAATTATGGGATTTAAAAAATTCAGAAAATACCCCTAAACTTCAAAAATTCATAACTTTTCATAGAAAACTCATAAAAATAAAATAAAAATACCCTCTTGCTCAATAAATAGAGAAAAATCATGTGGAATAAATTTCTTGCTTATTCAATGCATATTTAATTTTATAAAAATCAATTAGCGTTAGAGGTTTTTGAACTCTCTATTCCTATTGACTCATCAACTTAACCCCAATTTTTTACATGTTGTAGCCTCTATTTAAAGGAAAAATTTGAGCCTTTTTTCAAAAACAGAGGAGATCTCTTAAAAGGGATCTTAATTTTTTAAGTTTTCATCCATTTTCCATTCAAATAATTATGGAAATTTATATATTGCTTGAACAATTCTAAAAAAATTCATGTAAATTCTTTATGGCCAGAGTAGTCTTTGTAAATAATTTCATGATTTTTAAAAATCAAAATATTACTGTTTTGAGCAAACCTTAATTTGCTTAAAACATTTAATTTTAAGCACACAGAGATTAAAATCACTTGATTTTTATTTTCCATTGTGACTCATGGGTCAGAAAACTTATCATAAAAATTTCAAGTCATTTGGAGATCATTTAATATTTTTAATTGAATTTTAAAAGTGACCATCAAATTTGAAACTTAAATGATTTTTAAAAATTAAAATATAACTCCAAAAATTATGAAACTTAGTTTTTTGAGTTCTCTGACATCAGGGGGATTTAATAAAAATAAAAATATATTTAAAATAAAAAACTAATTTTTAAGTTATTTTTAATTATTTTTAATAATTAAAAA
>NW_018230098.1:268402-270379 GCF_001263595.1 Phalaenopsis equestris | reverse complement strand
TAAACTATGAAAATTATGGTGTCAGTTTGACTTCATCTTTTTCAAAAATAATTTTTTTTAAAAAACAAAATGTCCTTCTGAAGCGGGCAACGGGATTTCAATTCCGATGACCGACAGCTTCTTACGGGCAAACCCCACACCAAAAATAGTGTCGACACATTGCAAACCCAAACTTTGAGTATCTTGAGGACGAAAAATTATTGATACACCAAAAATTAATGCATTTTTAGACCCATATTTTATAATTTATTTTGGTAATAATACACCTTAATGGAAGGTATTTTAATATTTTCTTGCAGGTTGTTGATTTTTAGGACTTAAAGCAAAAATGAAGCAAAAAAAATGGAATTTGGAGTCAAAATGACGTTTTTGAAGAAGTACTCAACACCGACCGCGCCAAGGCAGTGCCGACAGCATATAACAACATAACAACTAAAAGTTTTACTCAGTGCCGATAGTGCCAGACTAGTGTTAATGGCACCAAAGGCGGTTCAACCCCCATTTCTAGAAGGTTCGATGTATTTGGACAATTTTTGAAGAGTTTTTGGAGGCACCTCTTGGAGAACCTACCTTGGGTTTTATTTGGGGCCGAAATTCATCAGGAAAGGGACTCCTTTTCGCTCCAAAATGTTCCACCATGCTCTATTTTTGCCATTCTTCATAATCCATCTTCATTCCATCACCATATTAGAGTCCATTAGTAGTTTTTGTTTTATAGTTTAGGGTTTGTATGGTGAGATTTAGTGTGAAAATTTCTGTAAGAGAGTTGGAGAAGGAGAAATCTGAGAGATATCTTCTTCCTGTTTTTATAAAGAAAGGCTACAAGGGATTTGCTTTGAAAAAAAGTTTCAGATAAATTTTATTTGTTTATTAATGTTCTATGAACTTTCTTTTATATAAGATAACTCTGAACTTAATTTACATTTCGATCTTGCCAATTGAATTGTTAAAATATGTTGTGAAACATATGATCCGGGAAATGGAGTATGAGTTCTACAACAGAGTGACGATCATATTTGATTTCATGGAGGAGAAATTTGTTCATGGAATTTAGTGCAAATAAATAGAAAAATATTCTTTATTGGGTGTAGAATTGCAGGTAGAATTGGAAAACCATTAGGGTGACAGACTAAAATCTTTAATTCAGTCTTACTGTTTAAAAACTAAAGCGAGAGTTAACCTTTAGGTGAAGGAAAGTGGGAGCTCTTGAGTGGGAGCCGGTATCTTCCTAGCCTAGCCACAGATTTAGGGACTAAGCCTAGGATTAGTCAATGATTTTCTATACACTGTAGCAGGGTAGAGAATTATAATTGCTTTTATTTGGCACAATACATATTATAAATATTTATCTCATCTCATTTCACTAGAACCTCATTGTAGTGAGATGGATGCTTTTTCACATAAAAAATCTTTATTACATAAACATAGTTAGTAGATTAGTATTTACTTTTTAAACTTTGCATTTCTGTTTTGCTAATAGTTAGTAATTTAATTTTGATAACATCACAACATTCAAAATTAGTGACAGTGATTTGGTTTGATTTTCTGTAAATTTCCTAGTAAAACTTATGATTGCTAATTTACACCTTCCCTGTGGGATCGATATTTGGGGCTTAAATAGAAAGTTTTTTATTACTTGATAACAATAAGTATACTTGCGTAGAATACTATTATTAATTGCCTATAATTATATATATTTTACACAACTTACTTCTCATACAAGGATCAAGTATTTGGCGTTGTAGTAGTGTCAACTTTATAAATCATTACATATAAAAAATTGGGATCTAGTTTTTGGCGCCATTACTAATATATATAATATAAAAATATATAAAAATAAAAATATATATATACAAAAAATATAAAATCCAAAAAGAAATTTATTTAAGAGTGTTTTTTAAAAAGAATTTTACTCTGCTTACTTTATTTCTTTATGCAAAATATTGGATCTGAAGGATATTGGATCTGAAGGCTTAG
>NW_018230098.1:265672-268306 GCF_001263595.1 Phalaenopsis equestris | reverse complement strand
AAAGAAATGGCAAATAACTTAGAAAATCCAATAAATGAGAATCGACAAAGCCCTTTAAAAGATTATGCGAATCCGATAGCAAATGAATTTCACTTGACTATTCCAAATACTTATGTTGTTGCTAATTAATTTGAGCTTAAACCTGTTATTATCCAAATGGTACAAAATAATCAGTTTGGAGGATCACCTACTGAAGATCCTAACTTACGTCTTGCTAGTTTTATCGAGATTTGTGCTACACTTAAATATGACGGAGTGTCTAATGATGTTGTTAGGCTTAAACTTTTTTCTTTTTCATTAAGGGATAAAGCCAATGCTTGTTTAAATTGATCGTTCGATTACCCTAAAAACTGTTAAGCTTAGAAATGATAGCTCAACTTTTTGTCATTTTGAAGGGGAATCAATTTATGAAGCCTGGGAAAGATTTAAAGATCTTCTTAGAAAGTGTCTATAGCATGCATTGCCATATTGGTTAATGATTTCAAACTTTTTATAATGTGTTGGTTGGATCTCTAAGATAGATAATTGACGCTGTTTCTGGTGGATCATAATGTCAAACCCATTAGATGAAACATATTCTTTAAATGAAGAAATAACTACTAATAATTTTCAATGGTCATCTGAAAGAGTAAATCCTAAGAGAGTAGCCAGCATTCATGATTTTGATGCAATGTTTATTTTGACATCTCAAATTGGTGTTATTTCTAAAAAGATTGATCAAATAAGAGTGAACTATTCTCAAATACCCCCAGTATTTGAGAAAAATTCACTAGAATAGATTATTGTTACTCAACCTTCTTATGAAACTTTAAACGCTATAAATAATCGAAATAACAATCTCTTTTCTAACTATTTTAACCCTGAATGGAAAAATCACCCTAATTTTAGATGAAATAATTATAACAATCAAGAAAATCCTATTTTTTGGCCTTATTATCTTCCAGGATTTAACATCAATCCTCCCACAAGTTAAGGAAAAGAAGTTGATGATGGAAGAAGTGATGTTGAATATGGGAAATCAAATGGCTGCTATTAGAAATATTGAAAATCAATTAGGACATATTGCTACTACACTTAGTAACAGACCTTCTAGAATTCTTCCAAGTACTGTGGAAGTTAATCCAAAAGATTAAAATAAAGAGCAAATTAAAGCTATTCAATTACGAAGCGAAAAAGAAGTTGAAACAAGGATCCAAAGAGAAATTGATGTTGATGAAGAGAAGGAAGAAATGAAAAATGATCAATATGAAAATGAACAAATACAGATTCCTTTAGAAAAACCATTACCTCAGTTTCCTCAAAGACTGAAGTAGAAAAATAAAGATAAACAATTTACAAAATTTTTGGAAATCCTTAGGAAATTAATGATAAATATTCCTTTTGTTGAAGCTTTGGAACAAATGCCAAGTTATGTGAAATTTATGAAGGATGTACTAAATAAGAAAAGGAAGTTCACAGATCATGAGACAGTTGCACTCAGTGAAGAGTGTAGTCCTATTATTTAGAAAAAACTTCCTGAAAAATTAAAAGATCATGGTAGTTTTACTATACTTTGTATAATTGATGAAAAGTTTTATGAAAAAGCTTTATGTGTTTTAGGAGCAAGTATCAATCTTATTCTCTTATCAATTTTTAAACGTTTAGATTTGGGAGAAATTTCCCTTATTACTATAACTCTTCAGTTAGCTGACTGATAAATAACTTATCCAAAAGGAGTTATAGAGGATGTACTAGTAAAAGTGGATAAATTTTTTTTCCCTGTAGACTTTATAGTATTGGATATGGAGGAAGATAAAGAAATGCCTATTATTTTAGGGAGAATGAGTATGAAGATAAATTAAAGCAAGGAGAAATTTTTGAGAATGAAGATGAAATAAAAGGAGAAGATTTGGATTATATTTAGGGCAAATTTGAAACGTTAGACTTGTTGGAAAATGATAGTAAAAATCTTATTTCTTCAAGTATTAAACCTCATGAACTTGAATTAAATATATTACCTGCCCATTTAAAGTATGTATTTTCAGGAGAGTCATCTACATTGTCTGTTATTATATCTTCTGAGTTAACTGAAATTCAAGAACAAAAGTTGATAGAAATGTTAAACAAGTATAAAAAGGCTTTTGGATGGACTTTAGCAGATATTAAAGTAACTGGTCCTTCAATTTGTATGTACAATATATTATTAGATGAACAATATGAACCTAAAGCTGATCCTCAGAGAAGATTAAACCCAATAATGAAAGAAGTTGTTAAAAAAGAGATTTTAAAATGGTTAGATGCTGGAATTATATATCCTATTTCAGAGAGTGATTGGGAAAGCCCAATTCATTGTGTTCCGAAGAAATGAGGAGTGACTGTTGAAGAAAATGAGAAAAATGAATTAATACTAATAAGATAAGTTACTGGTTGGAAACAACATTTAAAAGCCCATATGGAACATTTGCTTTTCGTTGAATGCATTTTGGATTATGCAATGCACCTACAACATTTCAAAGATGCATGATGTCAATTTTTAGTAATTTTATAGAACATGGAATGGAAGTGTTTATGGATGATTTTTCTGTATTTGGGACTTCGTTTGAGTTATGTCTTAATAATTTAGAAAAAGTTCTAGAAGTATGTGAAAAAGTCAAC
>NW_018230098.1:265041-265623 GCF_001263595.1 Phalaenopsis equestris | reverse complement strand
ATTGTGCTTGTATTGTGCTTGGGCATAAAATTTCTGAAAAAAGGCATGGAGGTAGATCATGCAAAAATCTAAGTTATAGAAAAATTACCACCACCTACTAATGTTAAAGGGGTGAGAAATTTTCTACGACATGATGGTTTTTACAAGCGTTACATAACTTTTTTTTCAAAAATAACTAAGCCGCTATGCCAACTTTTAGAAAAAGATAAGGAATTTAATTTTGATGAATAATGCATAAAAGTATTTGAATTATTAAAAAAAATTAGTCACTACACCTATAATAGTACCACCTGACTGAGAAAAACTATTTGAAATAATGTGCAATGCTAGTAATTATATTGTTGGAACTATATTAGAATAAAGACATGACAAAGTTTTTAAAGTTATATATTATGCTAGTGAGACTCTAAAAGATCCTCAAATTAATTATACTACTACTGAAAGAGAGTTATTAACTATTGTTTATGCCTTTGATAAATTTATTCCTTATTTAATTGGAACTAAATGTATAATGCATACTGATCATTCTGCTATTAAATACTTAATGCAAAAGAAGGATGCTAAACCAAGATTAATTAGATG
>NW_018230098.1:264274-265018 GCF_001263595.1 Phalaenopsis equestris | reverse complement strand
TTGCAAGAGTTTGATTTTATTGATTTTACTGTGATTGATAGAAAAGGAAATGATAATCAAATAACTGATCATTTGTCTAGAATAGAGATAAAAATATTAACTAATTTTGTAAATGAAATTTTAAAAAATTTCCCTGATGAACAGTTATATAGTATTGATGAAATGGATGTACTGTGGTATATTGATATGGTGAATTATATTGTAAGTGATCACCACCTGATATGAAAAATTCACAAGTAAAGAAATTTATATATGATTATAAAGACTATTTTTGGGATGACCCATATTTATATAAACAATGTAAGGATCTTATTATTAGAAGATGTGTGCCTTATGAAGAAACTCGACAGATAATTGAAAGATGACATGATTATGAATTTGGAGGACATTTTGAAACAAATAGAACCGCATATAAGATTTTGCAAGCCGGATTTTATTGGCCTACTATTTTTAAAGAAGTTAATGAATATATTAAAATGTGCGATAGATGTCCAAGAGTAGGAAATATTTCTAAAAAAAATGAAATGCATATAAATTACACATTGGAAGTTGACATTAGAAGTTGAAATTTTTGATGTGTGGGGATTAGATTTTATGGGACCATTGATGCCTTCATTTGAAAACTTATATATATTATTTGCTATTGATTATATGTCCCAAATAGATTGAAGCTATTGCTGTACCTAGATGTGATGCTCGGAGTGTTTCTAAATTTTTAATTAAAAATATTTTTACAAGATATGG
>NW_018230098.1:260955-264263 GCF_001263595.1 Phalaenopsis equestris | reverse complement strand
TAATGCCGAGAGTAATTATTGCTGATGGAGGATCTCATTTTAGAAACAAGAGAATTGAAAAATTAATTAAGAAATCCGATATTATGCATAAATTCTCTACTGCTTATCATCCTCAGACTAGCGGTGTAGTAGAGATATCAAATCGTGAAATTAAACATATTTTTGTAAAAGCTGTAAATCCTTATAAATTGGATTGGTCTGCTGTACTAGATACTGCATTATGGGCATATAGAATTGCTTATAAGACTCCTATAGGAATGTCCCCATACATAATGATATTTAGAAAAACATGTCACTTACAAGTAGAATTAGAACATAAAACTTTTTGGGCTATTAAGAAATTTAATTTTAATCTAAAAGATGTTGGTGAGAAAAGATTATTGCAACTCAATGAACTTGAGGAAATAAGAAATGAAACATATGATAATACAAAAATCTATAAAAAAAAATAAAAATATGGCATGATCAGAAGATTATTCAGAAGAAACTTGAACCTCGAGAAGAAGATCTATTATATAATACAAGATTGAGATTGTTTCTAAGAAAACTGAAATCCAAATGGTTAGGACCATTTAAAGTGATTAAAGTCTATCATTATGGAACTGTTGTTATTAAAGATCCTAACACTGAAAATATATTTAAAGTTAATGGACATCATCTGAAACATTATTATGAATGACACATATCTAATTTAAAGAAGCTTTCATGTTATATGAAGGGCACATTATTTCGTTCAACTAAATAAATGGTGTGTCGGGCTGACGATGTTAAACCAAGTACTTTGTGGGAGACAACCCATACATATATGTCTATGTATTACTATTTTATTTAATAAGTGTCTTATATATTAGTAGATAATAATACTACACAATTGCATTTATTATAAATTAAGTCAAATATTGGTATTGGAGAAAAAGTTGGAATTAAATTGAATGAAAAAAGAAAGTCACAAAATTTTGTCCATTGGCGCCGACGATGCCCAAGAAAACGGACCTCAGCGCCGGCAACGCCAATCAGGAGCACCGATGACACTGAGAGTGGTTTGACGGTTCATACCACTTTTGGCAAACTTTGGTGGGATTTCGCTCCATAATAACCACCATGAGGTATTTTTAAAGTCCTACAGGCTTCGTAGGATGCCTAGAAACTTCCTATTTTTGGATTCCATGGCTTCCAATTCTAGAAATACTTTAAGGTATAGAGTTTTCAATAGAAAAAGTTTATTAGTTTCGACGCCCAAGGAGTTGTCTTCGTACGAGGTAAGGCTATACCATTTACTCCTGCGAGGATTATTGAATTGTATATGAAAGAAAATGTTCAAATCTGTCATTATACAAATTTCATTCCTACGCAAGATTTGATGCAAGATGTTTATAATTTTGTGACGGATGAAAGTGATATGTGGGAAGTACGAGATAAATGATATATTAGTTTTCCTGCTTCATCACTTAATCCAATTTTGAAGAAGTGGCATTTCCTTATTTGTGCAAAATTACTCCTTATTATGAAGATTAGCAGAGTCACCAAGGAAAGTGTTAATTTAAACTATTGTATTCAAATGAAAAAACTTATTAATATAAGATTAATCATATTTAAATCTGTTATGGGTATCATTATGAATGGGCCAATTTATGGACTTGGGCATCCTTCTATAATTTTTTTGATTTGCAGTCAATCCCAAGTGCCATATGAAAGTTGGGAAAATGTTTTACTACCATGGGAGCCCATGATCCCTATTGATGATCAGTATGTTGGTAATGGAAATGAAGCACTAAATGTTATTATGGATTATTCTTCACATGCTTCAACTCCATTAATACCACCAACAGTAGGAAGTTTGCTTGCTTTGGAGAAGAAATTGAAGAAAATTGAAAGGGAACTTCAGAGTATTATGAATGCAGTGAGAGATCTTAAGTACCTTTTTGATCGCCTTGATTGGAGAATGAAAGAAAATTTTGATCATATTGGAACTTTTGAAGCGGGATTAGTTCAAATGTTTAAGGAAAATGATTTAAATAAAAGGGGTGGATCGAAGAAAATTTGACAGATCAATTCCCGTACCAATCCTTCTACAACCTATATGTTCATTACCAATCTATGGGAGATATTTGAGGCGGGGATAGGACTGAAGATGAGGAATGACTGAAGACTTTGGATTCTCTACTTGCTTAAGAATATTTATGTATTTGATGTAATTGTTTGGATTTGATTTGATTTGGTTTGGTTTGTTTTTGCTTTATAATTCTGAATTTTGATTATGTGTATAATTTTGTGCCAGCGTTTAATGTTGTAGTTTAATTTGGACGCTTATTTATAATTAGTTTGCTTAATAGGTGTGAATGTGTGATTTGTGAAATGTGTTTGTAAAAAGTGTATTTTAATATATAAAAGTTAGTTTGTTGTTGTTTGTGAAAATAATTGTTTGTGAATGTTTATTTGTGAATTATTGTTAGATAAAAATTTGTGTTTAAAAATACTAAAAAAATTTGGAGTAAATTAAAAGGAAATTGAAAATTTGAAAAAAATCAAAATAGTGAATTTCGGACTTCAGTGCCGACAGCGCTGGCATGGGCGCCGATGAGTGCACCGACGGCGCCTTCACCCCGAGAGCAGTAATAACCCCTTTAATTTGCGATTTTCACCGCAAAACTTCCATTTTTACCCTTAAAGTCACATTCAACCTTCGGTTTCACACCTAGGGCTTGATTTTGGGCGGATTTGAGGAGATTTAGAGGCAAAGGAACTTCGGATTTCATTTTCTCTAGGTAAGAGCTACACTTTAAAGTAAAAATTTTTTTTTAACCAAAAATTTTTCTCACATTGCTTATATCCGAAATGGGTTTTTTTTGAGAGATTTTGAGAAAATGCTTGGGTGAAAAATTTTTACTTAGTGGATTTAAGTTTAAAGTGCTTTACATTTTGATTTTCAAAATTTTGGAATTTATTCGGATTTTTATCAAATTTTTCTAGATTTATTATGGCACCTAAAGCAAAAAAATATATATATGATGAGCAAAAATTTGTTAGCTTTATAGCTAGTGCTCGATTTCATAATCTTCGAGAAAATAAGAAAGTGATTCCAGATCAGGGTTTCAAAAATCTGGGAGGAGAAGTTGAACGATTGATTATCGCTCGACAGTAGTAAAACTTCTGTTATTTTACTGCCGGTGTGATAGCTAGGATATTTATGAAATTTTATGCCAACTTTCCGGAGGCTTCCGATGATTTTGTTTTTATTTGTGGAAAAAGGGTGGAGTTTACTCCAAGAAAAATAAATGAGTTTTATCAGTTAGAGTTTTATCATAGAT